>NW_023339796.1:9913194-9930586 GCF_004916995.1 Morone saxatilis | reverse complement strand
AGCAGAGGGTGGGAGGGGGGGGCACATGGAGGACCCCTGTGCCCCCAGCTGTCTGAGCCAGCTAATGACTCGTCTCAGGGGGGCTGTTGTAAGAGAGCAGGGAAATTGAAACAGACGCCTCGACTAGGAGCTGCTACATGTGTGGCTGCGTGCTGCCATTCAAAACACCAGAGAGCATAATGTATGTAGTCCAGCACAAGCACCAATGTTATGTTTATTAATGTGATGGCATATAATCACTATTATTATTTTCCAAGTAGCACTTCACTATTTATGCTGAAATATTAATACTACTTCTAAGGATGGTCCCGTATCTTATAAGAAATTAAAGATACTGGTTGTAGTTTTTTTTTCCCAATAATGACATTCTGTTTGTTTGTATACATCAACTCTCTTCAAGATTAATCTATTACATCTAGTACAGACATAACAACAATGTGTGTCTCAGGTGTTGTCTCCTATATTTTGCCCACGCTCAAACAATGCATCCCCGGGCCCTCTGAGCTCCACTCTCCCCCCACGTTAGCATCTTCAATCCCCTGCTGAGCCCATCTTACTCCTCCAAGACAGCCCCATCTCCCTAAAGGTAATGACCGAATTAGGCCTAATGTTGTACACTGGCTAATGGCACAGTGCCGCACATTATAGCATGTGCAACTGGCAACGACAACAGCAATAATCCCTGAGCCCCTTGTCCTCCTGCACTCCACCCCTGGGGCTGGGACGGTGCACAGGGAAATGAATGGAGTTTGCCACACTACAATGAGCTTTTGATGGGAGACAATGGAGGAGGCTGCCAGCACCACACAGGGTGGTAAGAGGAGAGCAATATGGGGCCCATCTACCGGCCCTCCCTCTCCACTCCCCCCAGGCCCCTGGCCCCCGCTCCCAGATTCATAATGGCATCCGGAGGGGGAAAGAAGGGAAAGTGATGTCAAATGTCAGGAAATCAGAAAGATGGCAAGCTGACAACCCCCTCCTATCGTCCCATCCCTCCTATCCCTTTGCCCAACGGTAGCACAGGTTAATATCACATTTATAAAATCACTTACAAGAAACAAAGCCGGCTCTTAGCCCCCTGTCACTCTCAGACAGTCATATAGAGAGCTGTGCCGCGGGCTAACTTAGGTAACCATTTGTTCACTGATAGCCCCATACCTGTCCTTCACTCTATCTAAGGCTGCAGCCACACAGCTACTTTGGACCACTACCAACTCTCACTGCGCACTACATTTTTAGGAGGTAACAGGTCTGCCTCTACTTTACATGAAGCTTTCAATAACTTTGATAATCCCATTCATTATTTATTACTCAGTGTTACACAATGATTCATGCATTCATACATTTGATACATTAAGGTACATACTTTGTTAAAGCTAAGATGATGCTGCCAACTTAGTTTTTTTTTTCTTAAGAAATTGTTTTTCAAATCTGTCTACATTTTATACTCTGCCAAAGTGACATGGGTGTTTTGAGTTTTTTTTTGTTTTGTTTTCATTCTTATACATTGCTTTCTTAAGGCTGGACTTGCCACTTGAGCCAAGAGCAGTTAATGCAATTAATAGCAAATAGCAAATCAACAGTCCTCATTGGGCACAAACGTCACCCAGAGTCAACGTGGTGCTACAGCACTCTTCATCGATCTTATGCAGTTCTTTATCCATATATTATGGTTCATTATAGCAATAAATATGAGACAATTAACCTTAACTTTCTGTTTCCCCTTAATAGTTTTAAATTTAACTAAAACATTTTGTCCCCTGTATTTGTCACATACCGCATATATTCTTAACTTAATTGTTTCACAAACTCTAAATCCAAGATGTCATTTTTTGTGACTGCACATTACATCCATTTGAAAATGTTATTTTTTGAGCATCATTTTATCAATGGTTCCCTGGTAAACCAGCCAACAAATGTTGCTGTTTGGAAAGTTTGGAAAATATTCTGCACTATAATTTTGTGGGTCTAAACAAAGCTTTGTCCCTTTTTATAATGATGACCCATCAATGGGACAGGTGCATTTTAAGAGGTTAAGTAACTGTTTGAATTCATGAGCGATTTTGTAGCATCATAACTGCTTCACTGTGTTTTTATGTCACTGAGCCAAGATTGCAGAGTTGTACCCAGTTAGTATGGAACTGTAGATACCAATCCAAACTACCATACTTATTTAACATAAAAAAAATAATAATTGTTTTCCCTGTCTTGTGTTTTTTCAGCCAATGGAATGAGTGATCCCACGAGTTCCAGTGTGGGCAGCGCCACGAGTCCCAAACTTGAGCCACCTCCTTCGCCACACGCCAACCGCAAGAAACACAGACGGAAAAAGAGTACGGGCATCACAAAGCCCGATGGCTTATCTGCAGGCAACGAAGGTACGACACAATCGCATTGCTACTGGTTTGAAATGACCTAAACTTATGAAGCAAAAAAATGAATTGTCTATGGGATACACAAACAAGACAAACTGTTCTGTTTCAATCCACCTATTTTTATGCACATTTTCCACTGAAGCTTTCGCTCTACCGAACAGACTAAAAATAGCGGCAGCTGAAAACATTAAATCTGTGTGGATCAATGATGCGACTGTAATGGTCCTCAGATTAATACATGATATACTTTCATCGCGTTTTCTTCGTTGTTTTCCACTGAGGTTTGATCAGCGCTCTTCTTACACCAGAATCCTGTTGCACCCTCTTCTTCTGCAGTGGCACCTGACTGATGAACGAGTGCCACTTGCTGTTTCTATATTGATGAACCAGCTCCGAATATTCCCATAACAGCAACGCACATTAGTTTGCACTTTCTTATGCTGATTTTCTGGAAATGTTGTTAAAATTTACACTGAATTTGAAACCTGGCTAATTTAGAGGCCCAGGTTCATTTCCTGTTGGTACAAGTACAAAAAAACAAAATCTGAAAATCTGGAGAAACTAGAATTTTTTTATTTTTATATGGAAGCGTCACTTTTTTATGGATTTTATCATTTGATATTGAATTAAAGATATGCTAGTCATAAAGCAGCCACACAGTGACTTCAATTCAACTTTTCGCACTAAGATTTCTCCAGTCATTATGAAAAACAGAGCATGTAATCTTTTATACTCTGACTGAATATGCCTATGAAGTACATAAAGGTGTGTAGTTTTGTATCTCTATGTGGCCCCCTGCACAGTGCGCCCTCACAGCCCCCTTTTCTTTTACCGTAGTCTGAATGGCCTGATCTCCAGAAGCCGTGGCCCTCCTCAGCAGGGGAGTGGCAGTCAGCTCTCCACCCAATTAATAATGATTCTCCAGCCCAATGATGAATGGAGTCCCCTAATTGGATGGCATTGTGAAAACACTGGGACGCATTTCAGAGGCCATAAAACTGATGTCACCAGAGTGGGATGATCAATCAACAAGATTGATACGCTGGATAACAACAACAATGGCATTGACGCCTCCTAAATGGGGCTAAGCATTTATAATCATTATACTTTTTTATCATGGTCTCTGACAGCTTCTCTTTAAAGTCTGAATGGGTCTGTTGACCACATTGTTGTTTAGAGTGAACATCATCAGCACCTCGGAGATAAGTGGTGTGAGATAAGTAGCGCTGTTTTTGTTGTTAGAGTAGTATGTGGTCACATCAGAATACTAGTGAAAGTTAATCTCTGATCTGATCGTTTTGTGGATTTGGCATGGTCTCTCACAGTTGCTCTACATGTACAGATGCAGCTCCCAGCATAGTGTTAAAGTGTAATGTCCATTAATTCTGTTTTATTTAACATTACTTAGCTCTTAATGGGGCTCTCCTGGCAGAGTTACACAGTCGCGTTAAAACCTTGAATGAGTGATGGCTGGCATTATCAAACGTCATCAGATCTCATCGATAAATGCCCTACGCAGGAATAATTGAAGTCAAATTACTCCTGGACTTCTCGAGGAGGAAATCTAAGAGCAATCAGACTGGAGGAGGCAGATTCTGAATGTTTCTCACGTCATCAAACACGCACATTGTTTTCTATCTCTCTCATGGTTCTCTGCAAGGTTTTCTATTAGCATCACCTTGTCTGTTCTGCTGAATGCTCTGGAATACAGACATATCGCTTAAATATTGGATTCACCCAAGTCTGGGATGTGAGTTGTCTCCTGTTGAAAGAACAGTAAAGAAAGAGAGAGATGAGAAGAAAGGAAAGGAAAGGAGAGGAGAGGTGGGATCCTTGAATAAATTGCCATCAGTTTATCTCATTTACGGGGCAATCAGAAGCATGCAATGCAGGCTGAAATTGAATTTTAGTAGTTTTGAAGCATCATAAATCAAAACAGCGTTGCACACGTCTTAAGGTGAGAAATCATTTTGGTCAACATGGGACGGGTAGGATGTAGGAGGGAGCCTGGAGAAACTGTTGCTGCACCATTATTTCCAAATATGGTACTACAGTAGTTAGCAAGACTCTTCTGCATGGCTGCTGAAGTGGGAGAAAATCTTACACATATTTTATAACCGCAAGTTCATTATTATGATTATGAGAGGTTAAATGACAGATAGTAATTGAACATTTGTCACTTTTCAGCAAACTTCCAAACAGGCATTAGTTGAGGTTTCAATTTTAAGCCTTGTGATGGCATTTATTTCAAATCAATGTAAAGCCATATTTATTTATAATCAATTTAAAGACATATTTGGATAATGTATAAATTCTCTGTTATGTCTACGGTGCTGCACTTCCACTAAGGATATGCACAATGGACACAGTCCCTAATATCCTATGCACTGTCAGAGCTGTGTGCTGTAATGAACTTCTCATGTGCTTAAAGAATGATGCAGGATGCATGGCGAGACAACTGACAGCCCCGTAATGTGTTTCCCAGCAGCCGCTCGGCGACGAGCTTTCTCGGTGTGTCGCTCGCCATAAACCCACTGGAAAATCGATGGCCGATAAAGAGTTGTGTTCAGGGGGAGCCCCCTCTGATTAATGCAGACTGTCAGGGAGCATCATTAATGTATTTCTCTTTTAAAGAAAGTGTATCAAATGCTCATTGTTTTGGGTTTTTTAGCTTGTCCAATGTGAGCAGAAAGGGAGGTGCAGGAATGGAGGGAAATTGTGACGAGAGGCTCCTTCCTGAACCTTCACAGCTTTATGGATGAAGATATTTACTTAAGGTCACAGAAATAAGGGAGAAAACAGGAGCTGAGTGTTTGCTTCAATGTTTGAAATGTTAAGAAGGTGTTAAAGTATTGAGTTACATCTCCCTCACAATATTTGAAGCAATTCTATTGACAGACATCAAATCGAACCAAATTGAAATCAACAGGCTTACAGTTCTTAAGCAGACTAAAGGCAGCATTACTCATACTGTGAGACATTAACTCTATAAGCTATAATGGACTCAAATGTGATAAACAGTATTGTGTTTGGAACAGAAGGACTGGGCTTAATTCACTTTATTTGGATGAATTACATTTTTTAATCAGATCTATCTTTAAATGGTTTATAAACCTCTTATTAAATAAAATATTTAATGGATTTTAATCAAGTAGTTTTATTTTACAATTTTAAATTGATTGAATTTAAAGTGGTTGAAAGGACTCCTCTACTGGATTGTATCAGCAATTAGAAGACATTATTTTTATGTGTAGAGAAAGTGAACTCCTAAATTTAAAACCAAATCCAACAGGGGGGTGCTAATGTTAGCTGTTTATTGCATAGTTGCTGAGGAATATGTTATCTGCTCTAATGAAATCAATGGAAAAAACAAATTTGCTCAATAGGAACAAAATATTGACATTATTGCATACTTGTAGTAGGACGAATACAGTTGGAATGTGACCCTAAAACTTATACAGACGGATATTTCACTAGAAATACAATCATATATCACATTGTCATCCAGGCACAATAGAATCAACTGCTGCAACTTTGCTGATCTACCAATGTCTCTAAATGAACACATATATGAAGAATACCACAGAAATATGTAAATAACAACTGATTGACAATTCTTTTATCAATCATTCAGACCATTGACTGTCTTACACTACAAGTTCTGCAGGTTAGGATCAGAATAGTCTTGTTGCTCCTGACTGGAACAACAAATCACAGTCTCTCTGTGCTCATATTACAAGTTAACCTGCATCGACTGTCGATCACAAACATTTTTAAGTTACACATTGCCTGCCCACCTTAATCCAGTATCCTTTTGTCCTGCACCTTAGTAAACTAAGGGTTAATATCCTCTGGAGTCCAGCTGAGGATTAGGAAATGGAGGTTTAACTGCCTGTGCTAATGGTGGGTGTTTATCTCAATACTTTGTTTTGTCACTCCCCGACTCGCTCTCATTTCCGAAAGCTGTCCCTGGAGCCTCCACTCTTGTAATGGCTTAGCTTTCTGAGCGCCACAGTATGGAGGGAAAGGAATAACAAGATTCTCATTTGGGCTCCATACACACTGCCCACAGATACATGTATAATTGGCCCTGTTTTCATTCTGCTCTGTTGTTAAATGCACTAGCTATTAGGGTAGTGGTATTGGTGCTGATTTCATGTGTTTGTTTATTGTTGGAAGGTGTGTTGTGCTGCTTGTTTGTTTGAGCATGTGCGTGCGCATGTAAAAGTGTGCAGAAGTGTGTGTGTGTGTGTGTGTGTGTTAGTACACGAGCGTGGGTATGTATGTGTGTGTCAGATAGATAAAGAGTGTGCTCTATCTCTCTCTCCCTCCCCATTCTCTTCTTTCTGAGTTTGGTCGTGGTTCCCCTGGGGCCCCTGTCGCAGTAATGGCCTGCTCCTGATTGCTCTGATACAGGTTAGGAATATTGGCTTTAATGATGTGTAAAATGAGCAAGCAGTGCCTGTGACATTTACAGATGGCACCGCCTTGGCCTGTTCTTCCCAACTGCTCGTTAATTCACGGGAACGGCAAGCACTTCTTTAAGTGACTGCCTGATGCATGCATACGACACTGCACAACACATCCTACACAACAAAACAATAGCTCACCTTGTGTACCTCTGCACCTTGTCATCATTTCAGCCAAGTGTTCACACAAATGGCAAAAAAAAAGAAGAGTCCTTAAGGCTAAGAACTGTTTGCTAAGTCCTTTGGAAGGGTTCGTCACACCGGTCTCCAGAGGTCTTTGAGAGGCTTAGACAGAATAGATGCTGCGTTGTTGTCTGCCGTACAGACGGCACAGCTGGGCTCAGCACCAAACCCCTGAGGTGCTAATCTGGTCCACAGGTCCTCGGCGGTGCATCTGCCGCACATACACAGCAATAGAGGAATCACCGTCCTCAGGTCACCCTCTTTTCTTTTAGGTTCCACTTTGATTTTCAGGTCAAACAAACACCTTTTAGCTAGGTGTTAAAATGTGACGTACAGCACCTAAACAGGTTTAAAAGGGGCAAGAATTTCTTGTAATGATTAAATAATACTCAGATCCTTTACTCAAGTAAAAGTACCAATACAACAATTTAAAAATATTCTGCCCCAGATTCCAAATCCAACTGAAGTAAAAAGTGTACTTTGAAAGTAATTATTTGTTACTCCATTGTCTATATTGATGCCTCAAGTAGCATTTTACTGTTGTAGGTTGAGGTTCTTTATATATAGTTACAGCTAGTGCTATATTTTATTCCAGTGATTACCAACGTAGGGGTCAGGCCCCCATCCAAAGGGTCACAAGATAAACCTTAGGGGTAGCGATATGATTCATGGGTTAGAAAAGAAGAAAGAAATTATGCTTTAGTTATGCTACACAAATTTTTGCTAACTTTGCTTGACCTTTTTGGGGTTAGTCACAGAGGTAGGGAACCATTGGTTTAATCTTTTGCAATGAATAGGCCATTTTGACATGAAATAGCAGGGTAAACACAGGTGTTACCAATGATGCTAATTGAAGTTCCAGTCTGTTCAGGTCAAACAGAGTCTGCTACACTAAACTGGAACATTAATTAGTGTCATTGGTAACACCTGTGTTAACCCCACTATCTCATGTCAACAACATATACATTTATCATATGATTTATGTGTAATCTTGAGTATAAAGTAGCATGAAATGGAAATATTTAAGTACAAGTCCTTCAAAACTGTTCGTATGTGTAGTGCTTGAGCAAATATACTTAGTTACTTAATGTTAGAAATATATTTACTATCTATTTTGGTATCTTGAAGCAATCGTTTGTTATTGGCGATACATTCTGCTTATTAAAGTGTCTGTGATAGAAGCCATGAAGTATCTGATGTCTGAGAAGTTCCCCAACAGTTTTATGATCCATGTAAATGGTGGACCGAGATGTGCATCTTTATCTGTCCCTTCCTCTTTGTAGCTCCATGGCCATTACAGTCTAATTTCCTTTTTTTATTATGTCGTGTTAATTAAGGAAAATCATATTTTGCTCATTCTTCACAGTTGGCTCCTCCGTTAGCTTTAAATTGTGTTTCCTTCTTGTCCGCCCACTGGCAGAGCTGTGTTAATTTATTTCTAATTGGCAAGAACTTGTTGATTGTAGGCTCCAAGATAGATTTGGTCAGGAGGTTAATGCTCATGTTAATGTGACATGGTGATCGTTCCTCTGCTAGCCATGTGCTAACTGCAACCACTGAGTAATAACAGAAGCACTAATGACCATTTTACAAGCTCATCGTGGCAGGTGCCTGTAAGATAGCAGCGTTACCTTTGACACATTGTTCGCGCCCAGATTTACTGTCTCTGTGAAGACCACTTTGACCTCAACATCATGCTTACCTGGAGCAGAATTGCTTTGGCTTATGGAGCTGAATTGCCACACTGTGGATGGCATTAAAAAGTAATATCAGCGTGCTGGAGCTGCATGTAATGACAGTACCTGTGTCACACATAAAAGATTCCTGCTGCACGTGTTCCTCTGTCTCTTTAGTGGCTATAGTATGTGTCGCTTGTGCATTACTATGCATGGAGAATTAGATTTGTTTTCCCTTGTATACTCATCAGTTTAAGAAACCAGTCATGCGTTGCTTTTTTAATCTCCATAATGAAAGTGTTTTAATGCCTCCAATTTATTGCCTGGGCAGCCAACAGAATAATTAGCTTTGTTCAGGTTTTCTAAAAAGATGAAAACACAAGTACAACAACATTTGAGTCTGAGAACCACAAATTATAATCACATGCATTAGTTATTGTACCTGGAGTTATATTGGACAAGAAAAAAAATGATTTTTACTGTATGTAATCCAATCAATCAAGCTTTGTTTTCTTATCGTATTTTTTAATTCTCTGTCACTTTTTGGTACCTTTTAACCTGGCCATTCTGATTTCATCAAAAAATAAATTGTTATATTTTTGTCCCCACCAGTGCTTTAAAATGTCACACCCACATGAAGACTTTTCCACCATAAGTCTAAATAAAGAGGCTTCCAGGCCTTTATTGATTCTCTCTGACCTGTAGTCGATTCCACAAACTAAATCAGATAATTGAAGTCGGTGTCAGGCTAATTGGATTATTGCTTTCCCCCTGAAGAGATGGCCCTCCACCGCAGCACAGGGATTGCTACATTAGTGGAGTCCGTCAGACATCTGTCATTTAACGGCACAGGGCCGTGTCTGCCACCAAGGAGGGTGAATTGATTATAAATATAAAGTGTAGTAATTTCTTTGATTAGATGATTTGTGTGATAATCTTATCATCATCAGGCTGCCATCACTTTATAACTCCTACAGAGTTAATTTAGTATTAAACATCTCCTCACACATCAAATGCCAGAATGGATTGCATTAGAAGTACAAATATATTTTGTACATAAAACAATTTTTTCTTTTTAATTTAACTTATATTAAAAATTAATGATAAAGCTACACAGGAATAGCATTGCCCTTGTGTCTACTCGCCTGCAGTCCTCGAAACATGGTTTATGCAAATGAGATGACTATTTGCATAGACATAATTAGGTAATTACAAATCATTTGGCTATGAGCTCAAGCATGTGCACAGACCAGAGATGTTACACAAGTCACATTGTACTGTACGGAGTTAATGAATTGCTTCTGAACAGCAGAGGCTTTATAGCATGTGTTGGACCATATGTTGTGTCAGACCTCTTGTTTGAAAACGACAGGTGACATTTTCATAAATCTTAGTTAAACACAAAGAACGGGGGGGCACTTCAATATTTCAAGCCAGTTTGTAGCTTAATTATTAATTAGTTGTCATTATATAAATAAATAAATAAAAAATAGATAAATAAAAAAATAAAAATATATATATATATATATATATACATACACGACTTACATTGTTTTTGAGTTGTTGGCAAAATGTAAACAAGCCTGGTTGATTTTGGACATAGTAGTTAAGCTGTATAGTAATACTATTATAACACATCATTATCGTCTTCTTTTTTCCTCTAGTCAGTATATCATGCCCTGGAAAAACTGTCGTCAAAGCAGGCATTGAGAGAATTATAGAACATGTTTAAATCACGATTAGTCTTACTGAAACAGTTTTGACAAGAAATATTTAATTTAAAGCAAAGATCTTGAAATAAATACCTAATCCCTAATCTTGTATGCTGAAAGATGAAATACTAAAAGACCAGTACGAACAGTCTACATTGAAAAAGCATTTAAGTTAGAAATCCCTGTCTATTTCTTAATTTATTCAATATGTCAATGAAATCTCTAGTTTTTAAGTTTTTTTAGGGGCCAGTGTTTAACATTTAGGAGGATCTATTGCTTAGAATAAGCCGTTTTTATCTACAGAAGGAGCGAGTTCACTTCCACAGAGGCCTTCATGTTGATCTGCCATATTTCTACAGTAGCCCAGAACAGACAAACCAACGTTTTTTCCTTCAACGTTTGAGGCCACTGTAGTTTCTCCTAGACGCTTGGAAAGCTGAGTTGTATGGAGATGGTTGCATTCTGCAACTTTACCACTGTCACTAAATCTTACATACTGGTTCTTTTATATGAAAAGTGAACTACAACTCCCAAGGTACATTTCAACAGGAACCATCCTATCACTGAGCCTAATATTAATATTATGTTATGTGCAATAAATACCAGCAGCTAAAGAATACAGTGTTGTGATAATATATAATATAATCTGCATCCTTAATAAATTTGCTTTTGAATTCTGGTTAAATGTTATATTATTATTATAATATTTACACCCGTCCCATCTTCTAAAATGGCGGGCAAAACATAAATTCTTTGAAAAGAAGCTGAAATAATTAGAACAAAATTTTCTTTTTTTTTTCCAGACCCCTTTCATCTATTGTTTTATAACTTTGACATAAGTGCAAAAAATGCCCCAAATCAGACGTTATATCACAAAAAAATATTTTTTAAGGGTGGTATTGTGTTTTGATTGGTAATGGCAATGGCCTTTGAAGTCATTTCACTCCAGCAGAAAGGGAAATGTGTCCTAGCATTCATGAGATTTTGAGGCATCATCAAACAAAACAGCAGTGGGAGGGAGCGCAGGACGTGCCAAGAAATCATTTGAGTGTTGCTGAGTTCAACAGAAGCTCATTCCATCGTGCATTCGTGCATGGATGGGCCTCAATCACTGAGCTGTGCCGCTGACTTGCAGAGTCAGATTTCACAACCGACATGACCAATTTATTGTTTATTTGTGTTTTCCAGAGCAAGAGGATTCCTTCGAGTTCATCATTGTGTCGCTGACCGGTCAGACGTGGAACTTCGAAGCATCTACATATGAGGAGAGGGAACTGTGGGTCCAAGCAATTGAGAGCCAGATCTTTGCCAGCCTGCAGTCCTGCGAGAGCATAAAGAACAAGGTACAGTAGGTCATGGAAGATGAGAATTATCATCATCATCCTACAATTCTGCTGCTTCATTTACATTCCTCTTTTTCCCTGCTTTCCCAACCTGTACTGCGCCCTCCCCCTTCCCCGCCCGTCCTCACCCACTTCAAGCTGTCACATGTGGGAGGTTGTCAGACAGGTGCACCGCAGTGTGGGGGATCTCTTATTAGAACTGACAGACATCAGAGATAGAACACGGCTTGTGTCAGCATACTGGGGAGACAAGGCCTCATTTTCATATTCATATTTTCTCTGCCTCAGTTTTTTCCTAAGACTTTGAAAAACCTCTTCCCTCCCTCTCCTCACTGGTTGTCTATGATTTGAGTCCAGCTGTAATTGTTTGCCTTCTCTTACTCTTGCAATAATTAGTTCCTGCCGACTTATTCTCTCCCTCGCTTCTTACAGTCTCGGTTAGGCAGCCAAAGTGATGCAATGGCCATTCAGTCCATACGAAACGTGAGGGGGAACAGCTTCTGTGTGGACTGTGATGCACCCAGTGAGTATAATTCTTCAGCTGATTATTCACTGATAAAGGTATTTTATAGTAGTAAACAAAGAGTTATACATAAAAACATTCCCCAACATATACTACAGACTTTAATATCTCTAGGCAATGCAACACAACTAAACTTGATTGCTTGCTCTCACTACTGAAATACTGAAATCCTTCCACTCAGGTTGGTTTTGCAGTACAGCATTTCAAAGGGAAAAACTCCACTTAGAGGGTTTAATGTCAGTTAGAAAAGCTAGGGATGTTATATTTAAGACAGCTCATTCTTTTACCTACGATTATAAGTACATTTATTTGCTAAATATTGTTACCAGAGACAAAATCCTAATTTGGGTTATCAAGTGAAGCTAAACAGCAACCACTATGGCTGTGTCTGATGGCTGTAACACCTTTTATCCAAACATACCCCAAAACGCAGAATCTACAAAGATCCAAGTTTAAGCAAAAATAATGAAAATAAAGTTATTTTGTCAAAGGTTAGAACGTAGGGTAATACTTACAAAACATTTTCTCCAAGAGAGGTTACCAAAGTGAAAGAAGTTCAAAAAGGAACTCATCATCTCCTGTCTAATTTATAAAGCTTCTCTTGTTACTGTCTTTCTCGTCGTTTTAATTATTTCATATCTTCTATCACGCAGACCCAGACTGGGCCAGCCTGAACCTGGGCGCCTTGATGTGCATCGAGTGCTCCGGGATCCACAGAAACTTGGGCACCCACCTGTCTCGCGTCCGCTCCCTGGACCTGGATGATTGGCCGGTGGAGCTCAGCATGGTGATGACGGCCATCGGCAACGCAATGGCCAACAGCGTGTGGGAGGGCGCTTTGGAGGGCTACACCAAGCCAGGGAGCGACAGCACCAGGTTAGCATCCCTCTACAAATAAAGGTGCTGCTTAATGAAGCATGCAGAGATTATAGAACGAGAAGGCAGCACTGTCTTCTCTCCATTAGCTGCCGTTTATTAGCCACCCACATTTCAGCACAGGGAGTTCACACCACAAAATGCTCCATAAGAAGCACCGGGGGTCCATAAATGTCAGTCTGCTGAGCCAAGAACCCAGTATTTTATGCTTGAGCATCGGTCCATCCTGTACACGTTAATCACAATGCCTTCATTTTATTTGAGTCAGTACTTTGTC
Source organism: Morone saxatilis (assembly GCF_004916995.1). Classification (NCBI taxonomy): domain Eukaryota; kingdom Metazoa; phylum Chordata; class Actinopteri; family Moronidae; genus Morone; species Morone saxatilis. Next base: position 9,917,152 of record NW_023339796.1, on the reverse strand, counting down.
TGCAACTATATCCCTTTGTTTCTACATCTTAGCATATAATATCTAATAGTTGCAACACATCTGTTTTCTAGTACATCCATCCCTCTGCTAACTTGACTTGAGAGTCATGTGTGACAAACTTACTCTAAACCTCCATCTAAACCACATCAGGAACCAGCCTTAGCTCTTTGTTCCTGCTCAATATCAGTGTGCACGGATGAGAGTTTAATAGTAGGCAGGAATGTGGTATTTCTCCAAACTTATAAAACTTACTTAAGCAGAGTTTTTACTTTTGGAACCTAACAAGTAGCTTTCCATCTTTTTAATATGTATCTCTTAAATTATACTTTGCCACTTACCCCGCACTGCCCTGCCCCAACTTACTCCAACGACTATACGTTCCCTTTCCTCTGAGGTACCCAGATCTGGTAGGAGGATTGTTTATCTCTTGGTGACAGGTGAGACCTAGCGTCCCAGTCTGACTAATGACCTGCTGTGTGGCTGTGCAGGTAATTAAGCACACCATTATGGCTAAACCCCACCCCAAGAGCCAGGCCCTCGGGCCCCAAGCTGCCGTGTCACATATCCATCACACAGGGCCGGGTCATCACTCCGTCTGTCTCTGCAAAGACTGTCTGTAGGGTCTCCCTGGTGGCATTAGACTGTTTTAACATCACAGCTTTGTAACTTTGTTACGAAAAGTGACATACCAACAGAGAAAGTTGGTTACTTTTTTTTTTACTACTACTACTAAGTTGATAGCAGATTTTATATATTTAATATATTAGCAGACACGGACAATATCACATTTTAGCATTGCAAGCAGCAGATCTGTTTGTTTGCAGGATACCTCAAAAACATTTACACCAAATTTCACTGAAATCTTTCAAAAGTTTGGCCACAGTACAAGTGACTAGTTTTAAATTTATATTTGGTGGATAGTGCAGCCTTAGTGGAGGTATGTATTCTCTGAGTGCGAAAAATGTAGGCGATTAATACAATACTATATTGTTCACCATAGTGGAAACATGTAAAATAACATACACATATTACTGATAAACCGTGGGGTGCTCAAACCAGTAGTATAAGTTGATACAAGTGGAAGCAGAAAGCACTAAAATACAATGAATCAGCAATAGTTTTGATCATCAATTAATTATTTAAGTCATTTTTCTAACATAAATTCCAAAAACACTCTTGTTATAGGTTGTAAAATGTGAGGATGTGATGGTTTTCTCTGATTCACAGTATTGTAAGTTAGTACAGTTTAAGTAATCAAGTAATAGGAATAGGATATTACTTTGGGCTCAGGCAATTTGAGATGGGTTTTTGTTACGTAACATAAGCAATGGATTAATTAATAATGAATACTGTCAGCAGTTCCAGGCCTAAATTCAGCTTTGAAATGATACTATGGCTTGATAGATAGGACCATTTTTGCACTGCTAATATTTTTTACCACTTTTCTTCATTTCCATGCCAAAAAGTATACAGACCAAAAACCAACAACAACAAAACAGTGTTAAGACATAATGTGATGTAAGAGAACTGCCCCTTGAATACTGTGAATGAAATTTAAGAGAGAGTTTGGGGTGGCCTCCACCACTTACCCACCATAACTTTCTGAAGTCAATATGTTATTAAAATTAAAGAATCGATTCACTTTAAAGACACAATTAACCCATTTAATGAATGCATTGTTTGTGTGTAGAAAAAAAGTGGCGGGTTTTACAGGCTGTTTATATAGCATTTATTGTCAAAGAAGAACCACCACTCACATCATCCATAACCAGAAACATGAGGGATGAGTTTGGCCTTTTTCCCAAATCGTTGAGGTCACAGTCACACTAATGCATGGCTCTGGTTGTGACAGTATCGATTTCTCTGAGAAACTGAGTGCATTTTATGGTTTTGAACTTGTGGAACTACAATACATAAGGCTTTTTTGTCAATGGAGCAGTTTCAGCATACACTTCAGCACAAAATCACTATAATACAGTATACTGTGAGTCACTTTTTCATGTGTACATACTGAGACCACATAAAAAAAAGTTTACTTAAAATGCTGTTTCAGTTTGCAAAACGGTTTTTCATTGTGTTTTCATTCCGCTGGTAGTCTCCTCTCTCTTCTTGAATCCATCCTGCGCTCTCCGGCCAGTTCAGAACTGAATGATGGCCTACAGTTATTTATTGAATGGTATCTGTGCTAAAATGCTCCACCGTGGTCCTGATGAAAGATTATTGATGTTGATTCCTCTCCCTACCACTGTCAGTCCCACGTCGCCTCGAGCTGGAAGGTTCTTCATTGTCTAAAAAATCCGATCTTATCCTGCAGCAGCATCTCCATTAGTTTTCACTGTCAAACAATAAATCTCATTTGCAGCATAACTAATCTTCAGACAAAAAACAGCAGTTGTAACTAATACATATGGCCACTGGTTATTGGGATGCTGATTATTTTGTTGCTGATAGAGCAGCGTACCCTTGTAAAAAAACACTGGTATGAAATTATTTTTGCTTTATCATGAATGATGACTTATAACCAACCTAATGGGTTGTATTTTATTTTATTTTTTATTTCCGTTAACACCATAAATCTTAACCTGACTTTCTCTCTGTGTATGCTCCTCTTTAACTTGAGCGGTGCACATATGAGAGGATTTTAATTGTGTCACATCAGTGACATGTAGCAGCTTTGTGATGGCACCCAGGCAGGCAGTGTATGGCTCTCGAGTCCCACTAAACATTAGTGACACCTAATCTAAACGATTCAGTAACTACCTGAATATCAACTCAGTGTCTGATTGAATGTCTCCTGCAAGACTAGTTTTACCCCTTGCATTTTTGAGATTTAACTTAAAAGCATTCATCCACAAGATTGGTTTAGCTTATGATATTTTGGATCGAAAGAACACAATATATAGATTTGTCGTACGCAGAGCCGCACAGCAACACTAAAAATTACTGGTGTACATCAGACTTATTACAGGCATCATAATGAGAAGCATGTTTGTATCTATGTGTATGTTTTTAGATCTTGTAGTAAAATGTGTGGTGCCACTTTCTTCTCTGGCTGTATTAAAGGTTAATAAATCACTTGCTAATGAAGTTATAAGCCATTAATAGGAACATATGCTGGATTGCCAGTTAAATGTTATAAATGTTGTTAATCCATTAATAAATGCTATTGTGTTTCTCACTGTCTAATAAGCCATCAAGCCTTCATTTCTAAAGGTTAATAAGTCATTAATACATGCTTTTAGTCATGAAGTCTGCAGTTAAGTGTTAATATTTTGTTAGAAATTGATTGATTTGGGTCCAGATCATCTGCAGTCCATTTCCAAGTTAAGTGCTCGGATGCTTCAAACAGCCAAAGTGATTTTTCAAAACCTGGAAAGTTGTTGTTATTCATGGCTTATAACTGATCTACAAAGAATTTATTTATTAACTATTAATAATGGCTTTTGTTACAATGTATAACCCATTCATAAAGGCCTCATTAAAAAGCAGTACAGAATGCATTAAAAGCGGAAGTGAGGCCACAAGTTACATCCATGACAATAAATTTGTCCGAGCCCTGTGTCGTGGCTGATCTCTGCAGTCAGCATATTGGAAGGGAGTTGTTCTTTTAATTAGCACCTGGGAGTCGTTGTGTTTTGCACGTCACCTCTAATTGCTTGGCATGTTCGTGATAGAAAAGACCGCAGACTATTTTGACGGATATTGTTGGGGAGGTCCAACAGCTAACTTTACCCTCATCTTCTACTGGCGCACACACATACACACACTCACACACACATACGCAGACACCAGTTCTCATTTGGGGGAGATGTCCTGGAGCGTGGACGGATGTGGACGGCTATCCCTCACTGACGCGGGCCTCTCACTGTCACCCTCTGTAGGCTCCGCGCCGCCCTCGGCCACAGGCAGGTAATAGCTCTGATGAGAGCCCTCCACTTTGTTTCAGAAATAATTTGCC
>NW_023339796.1:9910762-9913094 GCF_004916995.1 Morone saxatilis | reverse complement strand
CTCCTGCCGCCTGCAGGGGCTGCGTGGTAATAAAAATGAATCACACCGCTAACCTCTCCAAACCTGGCCCCACTGCCTCTTTTAACCCCTTCCGCTCCGGCAGTTGCAACTTGGCTTGTCCTCCCAAGCTGTTTGTGGCCGTTTACGACATCGGTGCTGTGGCCATTAGATTCCTGGTCTAGGATTTGTCCACGGTGGCCTCTGCCCTCCACGTTATTCCCTGAAACATGTAGCAAAGCTTCCGGGCTACTCACAGGTTAGAAGTGCTGGAACGGCAACTCTCAAAAGAGCTTTTAGAATAACCGGCCTTGCCAGGAGCCCTGGTGGAGGAAGAGTAATTAATTAAGACAAATGAATGACTGGGTCTTCAGTCCCATGTCCTTTCTCTCTCTCTCTCTCTTTTTCTCCCTTTCTCCCTCTCTCTCTAAATGAAACCCACAGGTCAGTAATTAGCCCTGTGTGGGAGAAGTGGTACCACAGTCACTAATTGCCCACATGCCACCGGGTTTTCAGAGCCAGGTAGACGTAAAGGGAGGACTGATTCATTATGACATCTACTTAACCGTGCAATTTAGTTGTAACAATAATGTTAGCATTACAAAGTCGTAACAAAATGTTCTTGTCCGACGACGTGAAAGAGAAAGGATCCAAGACAATCCCTTTATGTGGCGAGATTTTGTACTGTGTGCGTACGTGAAGCAGGCTGCACGCATAAGCGGGGCATATGTTATCGTCCCCTCAGCTTTGTATGTGAGGCGAGGGTTCAGCAGGGGTTAACAGCATGAGCATTTAAGGGTGTTAGTCTTGCTGGCACAAAAACACAGCCACTCCATCACAAGGAGTCTGACAACCTCATTAATGTCACAATATATTCAACTCATCCCTCTGCCTGCCTACGGCACCCAGATGCTCTCCTATTGGCCTCTATAGAGCTCAACACAACAACCTTTTGAATACTGGTCATCTGTTCAGACCGCACTCTGGAAGCAAGAAGAGTGGAATCTACTCCCCTTGTAAAAATATTTGTCTTAATTCTTTTGCAGCTGTTCTTCTCAGAGCAGAGCATACCATGTCTACACTGTACCCGCTGGACCATAGGGGGGCCTTATTTAGCACTATTGCTGCGGCGTTTACTGTGTTGCTCCTTCATTTCTCGCCCTTAGCAACCTTTGATGCTTTGGGGCCCAGCTTTCTTTCCCTGTTGTGTGCGCTTTTTTTCATCTCTGTCGTTTCCCTCCGAGCCCCCTCTCTGTCTTTCTGCTGCTGTCCCTCTTCCTCGCTCTCTGTCTCTTCCCTCCCCTCGGTTTGTGGAAGTGAAGCTGCTGGCTGCATGGGAATCGGTCCCATACAAGTTGCCCACCCCCACTGTGAGGTCTGTTCATGCTGGTCAAACCCCAAAAACCCCCCTCCCCTCCTTCCAACCTTCCAATGCCACCACCGCTATTTCTCCCCTTCACTGCGTCTATTTGATGTGTCCGCAGTGAATTTGGGTCCTCGGGGAAGAGTAGGAGGAGCCCTAGAAGCTTTGATTGTTTAGGAGGGCTCAGTATGTGTTTGAAAGATGGGCGAGTGGTGGGACGGACATCCTCCTCTTCCTATGGACCAATGCACCTTTATTGCAGGCAGTCAGATTGGTCATTCTGTGGCTACTCCGCCGCTGGCTCCACCCCCGCCGTCTCAGTTTCCCTTCCCTTCTTATAAATTCCCGTTCGCCTTTGTCTTTCAGGCTTGACTAATTATCCTTGTTTGTCCCTCTTTATTTGAATTCAGTCATGTGTTCTTGACTCCGTGGGCTGGGTTTAGGAGAATCATTCCGCCATTTGCCACTTAATTAAGTCAGGGTCAGGATCCATTGCTCAACGGAGAGCTGAAAGGACAGAGCTCTAATAGAATTATAAAAGAGGCCTTTCTCTACTGTTAAAGCTGCCTTTATCGAGATGGGCTCTGCGTAGGCAAATGAAAGCGGACACCAGCTCTGGACAGGAGCCGGTTTCCACTTTAAAACTCAGTAAGCATTTTGATGTTTGCCCAAGATTTCTTTCAAATACAAAGTTACAAGTTAAACAATCATCATCAGCTGCGAGATAACTGAGTGACGATGGAAGTTTGCGGCGAAGCGAACACCGCTTGTTTTTTAGTTGAAAGAGACACAGGCATTTTTATTGGGAACCTTAAGCTCCCCTCTGTCCCCTGAGCAACAGAGAAATTTAGAACAAGTATGCGCCCGAACCAGGGTGGGGAAATTACTGTCTGTTGGTGCCCATGCCTGGATGTGTGTTTGTGTAGAAGAGTAACCATCAGTTCAGTTTCCTAAATATCCTCCCCCCCCCCC
>NW_023339796.1:9910016-9910723 GCF_004916995.1 Morone saxatilis | reverse complement strand
CGCTGTGAAAATTCACTCTCCTTTCCCTCTCTACCTCCCCTCCTACTCTGTCCTGGCACTTTGACATGCTAAATCTGCTGATTTTATTTTTCTTCCTCCTGTGGTGAGGAAGTGTCCTTTTCAAGGGTCTCAGTTTTCCCCCTGACTGTCTAAACCCTACCTCTGTTTGGATTGTTTTTCTATTTCAAACAAAAGACAGAGGCGGGATTACCATTTCACTTCCTTTCACACTCTTTCAAGTGGCAGCAGCTAGTTTTGAACAGTGATTTGCGCTCGACCAGGGTGGGGTGATATTTTATTACTGTCTGTTGTGCCATCTTTTGTTTCTTTTTGCAATGGATGTGTGTTTTGTGTAAAGCATGAATAGTGCATAAGCGTCTATGTCAGTTTCCATATGAGAGTTCTCCCCCCCCCGCTGTGAAAATTCACTCTCCTTTCCCTCTCTATACCTCCTCCTACTCTTGTCCTTGCACTTTGACATGCTAATCTGCGTGATTTTTATTTTTCCTTCCCTCCTGTGGTGAGGATAGTGTCTTTTCAAGGGTCTCAGTTTTCCAAGCTGACTGTCTAAACCCTACCTCTGTTTGGATTGTTTTTCCTATTTCAAACAAAAAGACAGAGGCGGGATTACCAAATTCCACTTCCTTCACACCTCTTTCAAGTGGCAGCAGCTTAGGAATTTTTAAAAAACCCACTGCCTGGCTGCT
>NW_023339796.1:9905960-9909991 GCF_004916995.1 Morone saxatilis | reverse complement strand
CTGCTTTTTCTTTTCTTTTCTTTTTTTTTGTTTTAAAGCAGACCGTGTAAAGAGAACTGTGGTTGAATTTAGAGCTCAGCATCAGCAGTGAGTAAGGCCTTTTCCCGCAGGTCTTCAGGGCTGATTTTGTAGCGAAGGATAACAAAGTGTCCTCAGGGCTCCTTTCTGAGATGTTGACGTCTTCTTAATGGCTCTCCTCAGCCTTTTTGTTTCACGTCTTGGTGCTAACTTTCTGCCTCATTTAGCTCATATCAATTCACTGGGCTCTACAGTTTCAGCATCTCATTCATGGTCTAGCTTTCTGAAACAAACTTTGGACAACAGCTCTCAGGGATTGTTTTTAACCATGCTCAGATTTTTGTTAAAGGTTGTAGATTTTTGGCCTTGAGGATTACATTTGGTTGTAGAGTTTTTAGACATACTCTATCCTCTTTGGCTGCAAAGAAAAAAAGAAAGACTCTTGTTTTCAAAGAGTCCACCGGAAATAAGAGGGGAGGGCAGGACGGCCCCTTCCTGTTCTGAGCAGTCCTCTGGTTCTAAGGCCAATTGATTTGCTAACAGGCTTGTCCACACATAATGAATGAGTAGGGATTGATGGAGGTCCTACACCATAAAACTCTGAGCCACTGCAATTGCCTGCCATTAGGGCTGTATTGTTACTCACATAATACCCTCATCCTTAAGAAAAGATTTTCTTATGGTTTAGCGGGGTAAAGGACTTTCTCCTCTACATTTTTTCGAGGTCACAACAGAAATGTAACCATATGCTTACAGACCCAATAGCTATTATACTATAATATACTATTTTAAGATGTGGTTTAAGTTGCTTTATGAGCTTCTAGTGGTGTTTTGCAGTAAATCAACCTGTGCTTGAGCTCTGATAAAGACATGTACCTCTTCCATCACATCCTTAACTCCTGTAGTTTGGGCTGGTGCCAGGCTGCTCTGTGCAAGACAGACTGCTCTGTGAAGTGAGCCTGGCAGCTGACATATGAGTCTGAAAATGGTTGCTGTCTGTGGTAAGTTGGCAGCCTTGACACCTAGCTGCTAAGGTCGTAATGAAGGAGAGTGACTAATGGTGAACTGGTTACTATTGTTAAAACCGCTGCTGTAATTGAAAATTAGCTATTTGGGGGATAAACGTTGGGTCGGTTCACAGACATTATTATCTCTAGTGGTATTCTGCAGTGCAGATAGTTTCTGGTTTTATTCAAGCAATTGTCTAGAATAACCAGGAAATTGTTTAAGGAAAGAGGTAAATGTTTTATAATTGGTGAATGTTTTATAATTCTAAGGCTGGCAAAATTTCATTATTTCTAATTATTATGAATTTTTCCTGTTGACAGTGAATCCTGTGAAAAGACCAGTAATGCCTTGATTCCACACAGAAAAGTGTATTGAGTGAGGATTCAAGTTAGGAGAGTCACAGACAGGGTAGGCAAGTCAGAAAGTATTGAGAGACAGATGGACACATTGTTTGTTGTGTTCTTTTCATGGGATTCCTTGACAACAACAAAAATATAAAATTAGCTTTAGACTTCAAATGTCATTTTACAAACCTGTAAGCACCACAAATTCCATTCAACTATCATATTGAGGTGGAAACAGAAATATTATGGATGGATAGAATCAAATGAAACCAAATGCATCTCTATGGCTAAATACTACTTTTGTAATTTGGTTGAACCAACCTTTTAATATATGTTTATAAAATATATAATTTAATATGTAGATGTGAAGTTCCGTTATTTAAAAGGTTGATTATGGTAATTAAGTTGTGCTGTTTACGTTTGTTGTCACTTTGATTATGATGAAATAGAATTGAAGTGAATTAGATTGTCAGTTTATACTTGCTGCTAAGCCTCAGACCGTTGATAGGGGGTCCCATGAGAGCCTTGTCACTCTAGCCAGCATCGCCGCTTCAACTTATCCGTACAAACCTTCTCCGTTCTGTCACTCATCCGCAAATCCAAACAACAGCCTCTTTCTGCTCCCCTTATCACACCGACTGACAGGGTCACAGGGTTAGTGCCACACTGGGCATGCTCAGTCATTCACATATTGATATTGATTTTTTTTTTTTCTTTTTTATTTGGGCAGTTTGTATGTGGGCAGAGAATGAAACGGGGGTCAAGATGGAGAGCAATAGATAGAATTCTGCCTGGCGATAGAGGATGGAGCCTTCCCTCAGTCTCTATTCTCTGCTGCAGGCTGGAGTGAAGGAGCCCCGCATCCCACCGTCCCTCTCTGGCTGCCATTCAGCCCCATCGATCTGACTCAGGGCCCAGCCACCCCAAGGGAGACTGGGGCTCGGAGACACACTGCCTCTTTTGTGGAGGGGATCCACCAGTTTAGACTGACAGCAGACCGCACTGATAAAAATACATCCCCCTCCTTCCTGTATTGTCCGCAGCAGACATGCTGTTCGAGATGTGTAACCTTTAGAAAGCTGGCCAGGCTCTAACCGTCTTGCTGTCGACTGTAATCACTAGAAAGTGGAATATTGCCCAAAGCGTCGTACCCTTTGGCATTCTCTCATCTCTGTAGCTAATCTTACTGCATTATTTCCCACTGTGATAGTGGAGGCTAGTGGCTTTCCTGTGCTCTAATAATTTTGAAATGTCACTTTACACTTGTGAGTCTCTTAGGTCAATTACTGTAATACTTCCCTTGTGTGTCTACATTCTACCTTTTGCACATGGCTTTGTCTTTAAATCACTGCCTCTGAATTATGAGATATGCACTGAAAGTTCCTTAACTCAGGTGCTAAATTGCCCATAGCATGTTCACCATGTGTCTGACCCGTAGCGTCCCTGTCATTTCCGTCTCTCCAGGGAGGAAAAGGAGCGCTGGATCCGAGCCAAGTATGAGCAGAAGCTGTTCCTGGTGGGACTGCCCCAGTCGGACGTGCCCCTGGGGCAGCAGCTGCTTCGGGCGGTGGTGGAGGATGACCTGAGGTTGGTGGTGGTGCTGCTGGCCCACGGCACCAAGGAGGAGGTTAACGAGACCTACGGGGACGGAGACGGACGCACTGCTCTGCACCTCTCTTGCGCAATGGCCAATGTGGTCATCACTCAGCTGCTTATCTGGGTGAGTTGAGATTAATGGTCAGAAGTGGATGAACATTCTTATTGAAGGCATTTATTGTTTGGGCAAGTGAATTAGCAGTTTAAAGTGTGAAAGGATTTCCCAACAAACCTCGCCAGTGGTGCCAGTTTCTCATTACAAGCCACAAGTTTTATTTAAAAGGAGCAGTTCTTTTTGAGGAGATTTCTCCAGGAGTCAGTGACTGCCTATAAACTCAACACAACTAACTGAGTTCTAACCAAACTAATTGTCTCAGCTGCAGTTAGTATCAGATTACACACTTCCTTCCAAGAAGACCATAAGAAAGTACTGAAAATTGACAGACCCATAAAATGAAGCGTTACCATTGATTTCCCAACAGTTTAAATGCCGTTTTAAAGCTCTCTCCACGCTGTTAGGCATAAATTCCAGTGGAGAAATACTGAATGGGCTATTTATTTAATTTCTTGTCCCAAACATTAGTCCATTTTAAGTCTGATAACATTTTAAGTGTAGAAAGTTAAGGGAGGTTGTTAAAAACACACGAGTTCGCAGAAAAATACAGCTACCTCACTGGTAACTACAGCTGTAAAAACAAAATGTTGTATATATCCAAAATTGTCCAAGATACCAAATATGTCAGTATGGGTAAATGTGTGTGAAATGGACAAAATAGCTAGGCTATTATTATGTACTGTTAGAGTGTTGGGACAAGTAGATACAGAATATACTGTAAATATTGTATTCTGATACAAATCAGCGTTCAAGAAGTTAAAATATACATTAGGCTCCTTGTTCAAATGTTCAGGTTTTAAGGATATTCAATAAAAAAATACCTTGTTTTTTCAATGAAAATGTAATAAAACTGATAAAAAATTTAGGAAAAAATGGGAGTGCTTGCATCGCATATGGTATTTTTATAATCCCATTTTCCCACTGGCGTTTGTATTACCCGTTTTTTTAAT
>NW_023339796.1:9900040-9905950 GCF_004916995.1 Morone saxatilis | reverse complement strand
AATCGTATGTCTTATGTGCCTTTCATACCTGTCACTTCCTCCCACAGTACGGTGTGGACGTGAAGAGTCGGGATGCTCGTGGCCAGACCACACTGTCCTACGCTCGGCGAGCTGGTAGCCAGGAGTGCGCGGACATCTTACTTCAGCACGGTTGCCCCAACGATACAAGCAGCCTGACATCCGTGCCCACGCCCAACATGAGCCGCCGCAATCCCAATCCCAACATCAACAACAACAATGCCCAGTGTGAGCTCAACCGCAGTATCAGCATCATGTAGGAGCCCGGAGAGCAGCCGCAGACAAACACACAAAACCCCTGAACCCGTCCCTGTCTCTTCCCAGTACTTCCTCCTCTGTTTCACACTGTGTAATCCAGAATAAGTACTAATGGAGAGATGTCAGGAGTGATGGACTCATTGTTGATATTCCACTACGTCAAAAGAAGTGGGCGTTTGGGGTTTGGACATTGTACATTGTTTGTTTTTATATTATTATTTTGTATTTGTTTTGTTAAATTCATTCAATCTTGGTCTGAAATGATCATGATCAGCTTTAAGCTTTTTGTTTTTTAAGCATCAACCAAACAAATGACTTACTTTGGCATTCATACCTACCCTACGAAAAGCATTTCCTTAATGCTTGAACATTTCCTTTTATGTCTTCCCCTTCTGCGACATGAACTGATTTTATAATGAGCGCGAATGAGAAACTTCCTTCAAATTTCCAAGCCTAAGCATAATAACATAAAACTGTGAGGAATAGTTGTACAAGTGACAAAACAATAATGTGGGAAAGAAACTAAATCTTCCATGATATCAGTGGCTGTTACAGCTTCAGTAATGATTTATGTCTTCAACACGGCTATCAAACTCTTGACATATTATTCATATACAAAGGCAAAGCAATTATAGTTGAAGAGTCCAAATGATTTAGATACTTAATTCACAGGAAAATGGGTTCGGATCATCATAAAAGAGTTGATTGCAGAATTCCTTTTGGGTGAAAGTGAGTCATTTCCTTTGCCACCCTTATCGTGATCCTCAAGTAAAAGTGTCCATGACTATAAAGGAATTAAGGGGCTTAATGTTTTATGACCATTGAGCCACATGGCATTGTAAGCTTGCCTCTTCAATCAGAATTCATTCAAATTCAAAGGTTTCATTGAAACAGTGAAATTGTACCATTACGATGTCTTTGTTGGAGTAATTTTCCGATTGACCAGATTGTCTTGATAATTGTTTGACACAGATTTACCCAGTTTCAAATCATACTATTTACTGGTATGTCCCTTCACCTCCTGTGGCCAAAGGCTGTAAAATTGGTTATCTCGAAACCATTTCCTCTTTTGTTGCTGTGAAATACATATATGGTGCTGTGTGTGTGTGCGTCCATACATAACCGTATGATACGTGTGTGCTTACGTCTTCGTCTGTAACCGTGTGCAGCAGAGCGACTGGGCATTCCTGTTCATAAACATTGGAGAAAGGACACTGGAGAGAAGAGACCTACAGTGAAGATTTGGGGATGTAACTGTGTTTTAATGTACAAACATCTGTAAAAAAGTAGTTCTTGTTCCTTCACCTTATTCCTTATAAGAACCGTCGGAACTAACTCTGACTTTTAGAGTTAAGAAAACCCCAACCTTTCCTTCTTCCTTATGCTTCCTCCCTTCTCCTGAGAACCTGTCGGTCTAAAAGCAGGGAGTTAACAAAATGCAGTGGAGTGAGAGGGACATTTAGGGATTAAAATGAGCAAGGAGTCTCATATAGGGAAGCATAATTAGTTTGACTCTCTTTGCATTAATACAAATGTACAGTATTTCATAGACATGATAAGTCAATTCATTTATAGTAAATAGGACTTGGGTAGGAAATTAATTCAGGTGGAGTTGACACAATGTCTACAGCGTATTATCCCTTTTACTCAACTGCCATTTTTAAAGGTTTTAAAACCGTCTTGATTTTATGGGTTTACAAAGGCAGGATGTATGTTTACAGAGCAAGTTATTAACTTGGTACCTTATCTTTACGAGTCTGTTGTTGCTTTACAGTATTCCTGTTTTCAGAGCCCACAGTGAATGAAAACGTGGTTAAATGAGGATGTTTGTTAATGGAAATGCGCTAATTTGCTTTCTTGATCAGAAGATTGATACCACTGCGAAAAATATGGAGCTGGAGCCAAGAGGTGATTAGCCTAGCCTAGCCTAGCAAACACTTATACCACGTAACTCCCTCTAAAAACACAAATTGTATTTTTTGGTTTTGTACAAGATATATTATGTTCATTTATAAGCTCTAGAAGTCCTGGTAGGTGGATTTTTAAACTTTGGAGAGAGCTAGGCTAACTGTCCCCCTGCTTCCAGTCTTTATTCTAGCTAAGCTAAGCTAACGGCCTCCTGGCTCTAGCCCCATAGCATAGGTGTGAGAGCGAATAAGCATTTTTCCCAAAATGTTTAGACGATTTCTTCAAGACATCCTAAAACAGGCCCCAGATTCAACCTGATACCTTTTGAATTTTCTTGTACTGTACCATGGTACTGGCCTTATTTCTGATTTCTACTTGACCAACTTATGTCAATAAGTACATTTCAATGTCCGAGGGGATTACTGAGTGGAGTTTAGTGTGTATAGTGACTACATGAACCGTTATTTACATATTGTAGATGCTAAAGGAGCACTAGAAACCTGCCTGTTGTTCCCCTAAAACCCAACATGAAGTGTACATATTAGCTTAATGCTTTTATCTGAACACAAGCTCCTCCTAGAGAAACAAACTAAACTGGTTTTAGGTCAACAGTCCCTTTGACCCATGAACCATATTTTGATATGTTGTTTTTGTTTCTCTTTAGGCATATTTTCTAGGTACTTTTGTTTGGTCTCGACATTAACCGACCATCTTTGGTACTTGTGTATAATGATGTACATTTGACATATTTATAATGCAGTATGTAAATATCTTTTTTTTTTTTTTTTTGGTTTGGTTTTGTTTTGTTTTTTGTTCAAGTTAATTTTCCTATTGTAATTCCTTTACGTTCAGAACGTGAAACAAGGCAAAAGCTAAAGAGTAACATGTTGTATGCTTGGATGCTTGGCTGACTGTTGACCTATTAATAAACACTCAAATAAAACGATGTAGCCTTCCCTGCATTTAGGGAAATCGACACATTTGTCTAGTGTATGTGTTCATTCATCATCCATCACGCTCCTGTTGCTTCTGTACGTGACCCGCTGGTGCCTAACTGACGAGGTGAGGCTCTTTCAAATTAAAAGTCCCACTATCACTTCAACAAGTTCTGCCATTTCATGTTCATCCCTTTTGCATGTTTCCGTCGTCAAACTTCATGGAGAAATTCAACATCACTGGAACAAGTCCTGTTAATGAGTCCAACACAACTCAACCAAGCCCGTCTTGAGGTAAGTAAGCAGCCTCTCCACTTCCTGCTCGTGGGACCCCCCAACAGTTGCTGAAAAGAGGATTAAGATAAAGAGCCGGGCTTAGTGTCAGGCAGCACAACACCGTGGGGAAAAGTGAAAGGTCTCAATGTTCAGAGGAGTCAAGCCCTCACTAATCCACTTCTTATTTCCTGCTAATCTTGTCTCAGCATATCTTCATCCCCTTCCTCTCTCTGTTGGCCGGCATTGTTTGAGCTTTATCACCTGGTTTCTCTTTAGTGTTTCCTCTTCCTCCCTCGGCGCTGGCTTGACATGGAGCCCCAATGCATCGAGTCACGCTTAAAGGCCCCCAAAACTTATTTCATTATTCAGCTTCCTTACTAGTAGTAATGACTAGTAGTAATCAGCAGCACACTTTTTTGCCAAAGTTGAGTTTTGGTTATTTCACATGAGAGATTTTTCTTTGTGCTCTTCTCACTTCAACTGGACGGGGCTCATTTAGAAAAAGGCGGTGTCATTTATCCCTGCACCAGTCTGCATTTTGCAATATTTGAATCTGAGTCTGATAAGTTGTGGGGTTGTTTGGTTACTGTCAGTCAAATCGGATCAAACCACACCAACAAACAGACAACAGACAGTTTTTCACTTTTAAACTATTTATAAAAAATACTTTACCATGACTGTTGCTTACGTAGTCATTGATATTCAGTGTTATAGAGATCAACTTCCATTAACTGATATTTAGGCCTCTTCAGTTAGTTAATATAGAGAACTTGTTAGCAAACCGTTGCCTGTTTACAAATCCAGAAGATAGTGAGCAACATTAGAATTCAATTGTAGTTGTGTCCTCCAGACAAATTTAAGTCCAATATTCACTCTCTTTTTTTAGTCTCGAGGGAAATATCTGGCTCTTTAGCTGCTAAATGCTCCACTTTGTTCACCAGTTACTCACTGACTTTGTCTGCCATCTGGTACTGTTTTTCTACTACTAAGTTTTTCAAGCTTTATTTTCTGTTGTAAACAACGAAAGCTGAGAGTGGACCAAAACAATGAGATAAAAGACACCAAAAAGGTTCAGGTGCAAGGGGAACTGCAGAGGCAGGCGATAATTCTGTATGAGTTTGTCACTATAAGCAACCCTGTTCACATAAACCTATCAATGTGATCCATTATTCATATATAAATATTGATTTTGTCAGCTTTAGTTTTTATTGAAGTCTTCACAGGCTTTAAATGTCAACATTTTAATGCCTTGCTTAAGTGAACCTAAACTGAGTCGCATTAATTCCACATCACTTGAGAAATATCACCAAAAGAATGTGTCCTGTAATTTATTACCATGCCTTGGCAGACCCCGGCCACTTGTGTTTGTTGTGGTGAGACTGGAGCGCTTGCTTGCACTGCTGTGTGTTTTGATATTTCATCAGGGCCTGCTAAACAGTGAGGAGGGCTCTCTGCCGCCCACCTCTTCTCAGACAAATTGCCTCCAAGATTGCAGAGGTGGGTCTGAGGCTGATGGATGGGTACACAAAGACCTGACGAGACCATATTTGCAAACATTAAATCCATATTTCCATAACATGTAGGAGCATGCCTGGCCACAGGCCACTTTAACAGCCTGTTTAGCAGGCAGTCAGTGATGTGACCGATCCTAACATAAATGTTGCTTTAAAGTGGTTTGTCTTACATGATTGTGTCAGCCTGTCTGGATTTGGATAAGTTGCTGTTGCTCCTGTTTCCTCCTCCCTTTACCCTTTTAACCTCTTTAACCAGTAATTATATCCACCTTTCCATCTGACCATCTCTCCTGAATCTCCCAAGACTTGAACATCCATTTATCAATTTCAGCTCCATCATGTCTGACCAGTACATCCATGTTGCACCCTGCCCTCTATAACTGCCCGAACTCTCATGTCTACGTTCTGATTTCCACATCCTTGAACCTCTCACTAATCAGCGGATTTCAGCTTATCACTGCGTCTCTCTTTCTCTCTCCTGCTGCCAACCTGGCTGTTTCATACCCACCATGCTATCTTCCTCTTCACCCTCCTCTCTCTCCTTTGTCTTACATAAATGCTCTGTTCCCATTGCACTCTCTCCCATTCTCCCCTTCCCTTCTTCCCTCTCTCTTTCTCTCCCCTTCCCTGTTGGCTTTTGCCTGCATTTCTCTGTTAATTTGCCTGAGAATGCATTAGCTGTAATGAAGGCTGAGGGCCGAGGGAATCCTCCAGGGTTCCATTAATCATCCCCCCTCAGACAGGCAACCTTGATTACAAGTGGCAAGAAATTCATTAGAGCTGGGCCTCTGACAACTCTTATCTCCGCCACTAGATCTGACTCATTAGGCAGCCAAATTAAAGCTATGATGGCCCTGATGAAACTCATCGCTTGTTTATCTTGTGCGATTTGATGCATCTGCCCATACATCACTGTAGCCACGACCGTCCGGACCCTCCCAAGAAGTCAGGCCTCCAGTTGGCTCTGAGCAGCCTGCACTCACACAGCCAGCAAGTAATGA
>NW_023339796.1:9802977-9899940 GCF_004916995.1 Morone saxatilis | reverse complement strand
TGATTTGCACCACATCCCTTGCTGAACCTCTCATAATCGACCACAATCCAGCGGATTTGTCAGCTTACACTGGGTCTTGCGTCTTCTTTTGCTCTTCTCTCGCTTGGCTCCCAACCTGGCTGTGCTGTTGCGCTTCGTCATACCACCAGTGCTTGATCTCCTCTCACCCTCTCTCCTTTGTCTTACATAAATGCTCTTTCCCATTGCACTCTCTCCCATTCTCCCTTCCCTTCTTCCCTCTTCTTTCTCTTCCCTTCCCTTGTGCTTTTGCCGATTTCTCTTTAATTGCCTGAGAATGGTATAGTGTAAATGAAGGCTGAGGGCCGAGGGAATCCTCCAGTTCCATTAATCATCCCTCAGACCAGGCAAACCTTGATACAATGGCAGAAATTTCATTAGAGCTGGGCTCTGACAACTCTTATCTCCGCCACTAGATCTGACACATCGATAGGCAGGCCAATTAAAGCTATGATGGCCCTGATGAAAACTCCCCCCCCCCCCTTACGCTTGTTTAATCTGTGCGATTTGATGCATCGCCATCATCACTGTAGCCACGATCCCGTCCGGACCCTCCCAAGATCAGCTCCATTGGCTTGAGCAGCCTGCACTCACACAGCAGCAAGTAATGAATCCCTCACTTTCCTCTCTTTCTTTCCTCTCTCTCTCCTCTCTCTCTCTTCTCTCCTCTCTCTCTCTATCTCTATCTCTCTCTCCATCTCTCCATCTCTCCAGGTGGGAATGTAGAAATGGTTTAATGTCTTTGCTGGAGAGAACTTCTGATATTTCAATTTGTGATTCAAGTAGCAGAATGGCAGAATGACTCAGATACTGTCTTGAGACCGAGGTGTTCACTTAAGACATGCTTTAATTGAAGAGAGATTATTAAAACTAATTTAGGATTAACAAATTAACAAGTAGTTAAGTGTTTTTGAATAAGCCAATCTTATAAAATGTCGCCTTTTTAATTGATCATTTCACTGCTAATTAATTTTTTGCTGCCCATACCAGCAGAGAAACTCACTTTAGGATAAAACTGGAATGAAATAGTCCCACTCACAAGATCTTGATAATAACAACCAACATGAAGTTGGTGTCTGAGCTGTGTCATGGCTCCTCGTCGTCACCTCCGCCGTGCAGCTCATGGGGACCGAAATAGCTGTTGCACTCTGGCACAATGTCGTGGAATTGACCGTCTATATCAGTCAGCTGTTGGACCTTAATAAAACTTCCACTGCTCCCTCACACGATCATCACTCCTTGAATCCCCATCCAAGTGTCACAGTCTTGATGTATGAGGTGGAGGGTGAAATAAACTTTACTACTCATGGGTGCCCAGGTCATGAAATGTCTATTTATGCTCTGAGGTCAAAGTGAGATAAAAATCATTTCCAACGTGTGCATCCGTGCGAGGCTTGAGGGAAACATATTGTAAGATAATAATGTGTTTCCTGCTGTATTCAAGATTATTTTTAATAACACTCCCACCCAAACCCACCATATTTTGGCCAAATACTGATTAAGAAAGGGGGCTGGTTAAATTAATAAAATATTAATACTAATAAAATATTTGAAATATCTCTCCCTATCATCATACTTCAACAGGTGCTGCTGCAGTAAAGGTTAAACATGGCTTGAGGCATGAGTCTATTTTGGAAAAAAGGAATCACTTTCTCTCATCTGAGGTGAAGTGAAATTATTCTAACATGAGCCTTTTCTGGAAACAGTTCAGAGAAACCAGAACCATGCATATGAAAGTTTGCATAAAACATCAAGGCCTGTTTTCCCTTTCCTGTAACCGGATAGCTATGTGGCCAGACATTATTTTAGTTACAGATTATTTTAATAGTGCTGCTCTGTAATTTTGCATTGCTATGTAAGTTTCCATATTTGATCTGACTGAGAAAGCTGTCACATTTATTTGCTCTATTCACTTGCAGATGAGGTCTGTTAGTGTAAATGTAGCTATAGGATTTTTGAAAGTCATACGCTGCCTCTTCAACAATCGTATCAAAATTCATGAAATATTCTCCCATTGGGAACCAAACCTCATTTTTATACAGTTTTATTTTTGAAGAATCATCCACAGGTGTCAGTATTTTAGAGTAAATATCAAATCTCTTTAGAAAATTGTTCTTAATAAATGACACATTATGTAAGAAAAGTCTACTATCCAAACAATATCCTCTCTTTTTTGCAGATTTAAAGCTTCTATATATGTTCAATTAAATTACTTCTTGTTAGGATTTATATTTATATGAGAGTCCCTTTATATTGTTTTACCAAAGTAAAAAGTTTAGCTCTTTAGATGGTGAAGAGCTGCTGTAGGTTTGCTCCTCTCTTGTGACTGATAGATAAGTTCATTACAGTGTGTTGAATGTGCCCAGTCTAATGAGCATCCATCAGTCCACTTGAGACAACATGGCCTCCTAAAGAGAAATCAATCACTGCTGCTATTTAAAAAACATCCACCTCTCAGGTCCTGATGTTTCAGGGGGAAAAAATGTGTTACATCAAGAGAGGTTAAGTTGCAACGCTGGAGCTCTTTGAATATTAAAGATAAAAGTATCCTACAATTGTTTCAGTCCTCATACATTTTGAAATTATATTGAAATATTTTCATTGGAAAATTGAAACTGATTTCTTGAGGACTAAAAAAACGTGATTTCTTAAATTAAAAATGTGTTGCATAATATTAAAATAGCCGTCTGACTGCAGTTTGTAATCTTATTCAAAAGGAATCGCTGTGTTTAAACAGTGTAGGCCACATTTTTCATTTTAGCAGGATAAAATAATTCCTAAAAATTCCTATAGATTTTTCGCAACCATAAAAACATCGTTACTCTACTCTCTGAACAACAATGATTCAATCTGGATTCCAACTTTCGTATAAAGCGATTTATTAGGTCAATATACTTTACAGTTGTCCCTTGTTTGGTCATTATTTCCTTCACATCTTTTCTTTTTTTTCACAAATAGCTGTCAAAAGTGGTTTCCTACAGTTGCCAAACAAAATGTAAAAACGTCTTTACATGCAAATGTACGAAACACAAAAAAAGAAATCCGCTTCACCAAATGAGGACATGCACATAACCAACAGAAATATTTTGGCCCTACATTATAAATACTTAAAAAATCTTTACAGTCTCATCTCATAGTGCCCATTTGTACCAATTTTTACCCATTTATATTTACATATTCACAGAACAATAAATAAAAACGACAGCATATTGCCAAATAACTGATCCGTCTGCGAGCAGATCTTCCTCCTCTGCTCAGTCTCACCTCTCAGACAAAATCATCGAATCCTCCTTTTTGTGCTTCATGCGTTCAACAAATCAGTGGAACATAGAGTCAATGTAAGTGTTTTTTTTTTTTTATTGTTGATATTTTTTTTATTCTTCATCTGAGTTCATGGCCTGGTCCCTTGTTCTATTTGTTGATGCTGACTCCTCACAGCAAACCTGTTGACGTGCACAGGGATGGGGACCACGATTTTGGGATTTCTCACCGGTTCTCCTGACCGGTTGTTAACGTTGCCGGCTTTGATCCGTTTCCACTTGGCCCTGCGGTTCTGAAACCAGATCTTCACCTGCACCTCGCTCAGTTTGAGTGCGTGTGCGATCTGGGAGCGTTCAGTCAGAGAAAGGTACTTTTTACAGTGAAACTCCTTTTCAAGTTCGAGCAGTTGCTCGCTGGTAAAAGCTGTTCGTCTCCTCCGGCTCTTCCCTGCCGAGCTGCCGGTCGGTAGCGCCTCCTGCGAGCCGGCCTTTAGTTTGCTCTTCTGGGACAGGGAGCCACAGTTGTTCCCGTCCGAGAAACTTTCGTTCTCGCTGTCCGCCGAGCTGTCCTCTCGGTCACTGCATACGGTGTCTGCTGATTTTAGGTCCAGCTTTTCATCGTCTGAGCTGTACAGTTTGGTCTCACCTAAAATGTGAAGAAAGAAAGAAAGAAAGAAAGAAAGAGCAAACACATTCACAGTGAGTCACTTATTCATGAGCCTGCAAGCCAAAAAAGACCATTACGCAAAGCTTAAAACATTAGACATTAATCATTGTCTGTTTTAGGAGGCTGGTAGAAATAATAGCCAAGAACAAAATTGCTGAAAATGCCTCAAATGTTGCAGCAACATGAACTGAACTCATATTGGGCCACTATAGCTGTGTGTAAACGCTTAGTTCTGTAAGTTTTTACTGAAGCTGAGTACGTTTTGGAAACTTACAACAGGTTTAATTGTATCTCCTAACTGAATAATTCCTCTCAAGCTTTCTAAGCATGCTCTCCAGATCGTTATCATTATAATAATAATACAATTCACAGATAATTTCAGTTACAGTCTGTTTTTTTTAAATATCTGAACAACAAATGTTATAGTTTAACTGTCATCAGGTTTCAACCCACACAACAATTTGGCTGGAATAAGTCCTGTATTAATATTTTTGTTACCCCTGCAACGGTGACAAATCTGATGTAAAATGGGTTTTATATTTCATTTGAGTGCGTGGATCAAACACCAACAATCTCTGCTTTAACGCATTTACGCACAGGGGTCACTTTTTACGCAACAGCCTCTAATTTTGGATTTGATAAAATACCTTCAAAAAATAATAAGGCCGAGGTTACCTGATATTGTTTGAAAAGTTTCCGAGAAGTTGAGCAGCTCGGAGCCCTTGTCCCGGCTGTGCAGCTCCTCGGAGTGCGGACTTTCCTGCCTTCTCGCTCCAGGATCGGCGGCGCTTAAACGGGGACCTGGGAGTTCTTGTGGCGGGTAGAAACTGTCCGGTGGATCCGAGAAACTCGGCATCGTCGTGGTGAGCGCAACCATGGATGGCACCCCCTGTCCCAAACTGGCACAGAACGTGTTAGTGAGCCGTCCCGCAAAAGAAGCCAAAGGCGCGAGTGGAGGTATACCAGACGATAAAGGCGAGTGGGATAAAGCTTGTGGAATAACCAAAGGTCTGTACGGCATGAACATAGGATAGCCCGTGTAGAGCAGGTGTCCCGGTCTGGGCTGAGGGGTCCCTATCAGCGAATCGATTGAAAACGCCGTCCCTTGGCCGCCTGGTCTCTGCATTTTGCAGCTTTTATTTTGGTGGTAACTTGGAAAGCAGGTGTCCTCTCCTCGGCGACGCGCAAAACTTTTAGTGCAAAGGCAGAGCGAATGGAAAGTAGATCCTCTGCTGTGTTGTCATCCCGTATCGGAGTGGACTCGCTTCTCCAGATCTCCGCACTCTATATGCGTCAGTCAGTCGGGCGCTTTGTTGTGTGCCCCACCGCTACCTTTTCCCTCTTATTTGTCACACACTGAGACATAAACACACGCTCTCTCTATCTATCTACCGCTCCCCTCTCTGCAACTCCTCCCTCCGCCCCTCTCCGTTACACCGGCTGCTGCGGTGGTGCCGAGACAGAGAAGAGAAGAGGCAGAGAGAGAGAGGGCGAGAGCGCATTGGTTATCATCTGCAATACAAGAGGAATGAAAAGGGGGTGTTTCCCTGGGGGCTCATCCATCTTCCTCAAATTACGCTTCATTTCCTTATTCAGCCTCTGACTTTTTGGCCGTCTTGAGAGGCGGTAGTTTCCCAGTGGAGACCAAATAGACGGGTCGCACCCCCCCCACACACACACACCCCCCCTCTCTCCAGCCCTCCTCCCCTTTTGCCAGGTTCACCATTGACTGCAAAACGGTGTGAGAGACTGTTCCAGCCCTTCCCCTTCTATAATCGTTGACCACACCAACCCAATCAGCTATTATTAATTTTGATTGATGATAAGTAATTACTCTGGATTCAAGGGACAGAGTAAAACAACGGTGGCTTTTGTTGGAATATTGGGGCCGATGGGCATCAGAGTCAGCGAGGGAGGAGAGGCAGATGTTTCTCTGCTCTCTGTCCTATTCTCCGCCGGCTAAAAACAATGCGTTTGGCTTCAGAAAAAAAAAGAAGAAGTGCTGCAACAATTGTTCCCTGGAGAGAGATACCCTGTGCGAAATTAGGTTCAGATAAAAGACGTTTATGCGAGGTCAACTGCAGTGTGGGCACATAGTGGCCAAAGTCAAATTTGTTTGAAGTCGGAGGGGAGGGGGGAGAATTTATTTGAAAAGCTGTGAATTATAAACTTTAACGTCCCTTACGGATCATCTGTCAACTGAATCACCCCCCCTAAAAAAAAAAAAGGGTTTTATAAATTAAAACAACCCACACACGTGTTTTTGCTTTTGCGCTTTGGGAGTTATAATTCATCCCTGATCAAAAATACATGTAGAGAGAAAAAATAATCACTTTTTCTCTTTTCTTTAAGCACTGGTTTAATCGCAGATCATTTCACCTTTTAAATGGCAATGGGAACTGATGATGATTAGCCCTATTGAGTCCTGGGTGCCCGGGCTCTCCAACTGGTCGTCTGATTGCAAGAGGACATAAACATATCACCACCGACTCTGATTAGCAGTGGAGGGCCAGGCCAGGCTAATTCTTATAATTGCAAGTGACTTCAGCAGCACCTCTCTTTGATCTATTGAAACCATTTGCCGAGCTCCTCTCCCCTTTCTTTTTTGAGAGGGATTCTGATGTTGCCCAGCTTCTCTTTGCGCTTTTTTATTCACGAATCTTTTAGTCACATTTTTTTAAATGTCCAAATGACATTTACATTCATGGAGAATATTCATCCGTTTCATCTGTTGTTCTTGTTTCTTTTTTCTTTTCTTTTTTACATAAAAGCCTTATACACGATGACTGAAGTACAGGCCTAATAAAAATAGTCAACCTGTGATAACAAAATAGGACATATTTTAATTGTCTCAATGGGTGATAGAAACTTGTCACTGCTGTTTTTCAATGTAAGGCAAATTGATCAGATGAAGTCTGCAGATAATTGTCATTTTGTTAAATGTGACTGAGATGATCCCTCCAAGTTAACTTTTTCCCCCCCGCAAATGACTGATAGGAGAGGCTGACAGGTGCCACACACTGAACTCGTTTGTCCTTTTCTCCTTGTGTCAAATCTCGCCATCATTTCAGACTCATATAGCCACATTCGAAGAATATCGGAATCACTTTATAAAAATCACAAATTACAACTTTCTGCTCACCCTTTTAGCCGTTAGGTGTTGTTTGATCACAGAGGTTTAATCAGATTTTTTTAATGCATTTTTTTTTTGGTCATTAATATTCTTCTTCCCGGAAAATCGAGAGTATAGAAAAACGACCCAGAAGCAGCAGAAACATGGAGAAAATGAAAGACAACAGGGAATAATAAAACAACACAGACTGGGTTACATGGCCATGGTGGGATATTTTATTTGATATGAAGCATATCATTATTATATATATATTTAATATATAAAACGCCTAATTACAATCATATCGGTGAGAATAATTATTTATGCAAATATTCTGTGGCAAACATAAATGTACAACACATAATTACTATGCGCATTTACATCCTAAAAAAATACAAGCATCTGAGCCTCTTTACTACCAAGTGCAAAAGTAAAAAAAAACAAAAAACAAAATGTGATGATAAAATAAATCAAATATAAAACATTCCAATTGCATACATGCCATATACTTTACCATCTCTAGTCTATAGCGCCCTCTTGTGGTGCAACATCAAACATGTAACTGTGCCAAAAAGACTGATCTGGAATAAACGACAGAGAACAAGCAGCTACTTCTTCCTCCTGAAAACTTACAACAATTTATTTAATAATATGTGTGTGTGAAGAGCAGCATCTGGTGTCACTATTTGAATTATTATGATTTTGTTATTATATTGGGAACACGTAGCAGCACTCAATGTTCATCAGGATCCTTCAGTGGATATAGCCTCTGTACTCCAGGAGCAGGTAGTTCTTGATGTAGGTGGGCAGGTCAAGTTTAGGGACCACCTTGTGCACCCGTCCCTCCAGGAAGTTCCTGAGTTTGCAGCGTGCCAAGTGCTGCAGGGAGCGAGGAGTCAGTGCCAAAGAGAAGACTGAGTCATAGAACTCTTTGTGCTCCTGCTTGGATAAAAACAGGTGGACATGAGATCATTTGAGGAAGTGTTGATGAATGTTATTTGTCTCACTTTATAGTAAATCAGAGTGGTATTTTAAAAATGAATAAGAAGTAATTATTAAATAAACATACTGCGAGCAGTTCATCTACCATTAGCTTTGTCCTATTATAGATATCTGTGAATATCAAATATCACCCACAACTATATCCAGCTATAAGCATGACCTGCACAACCTGCAAAATGCATTGTAAATTTGTATTAATCCATATAATCATTGAAACATTTTTGTAATTTAATTCTGTATTTAGAGGCCTAACATACTGTATGTCAGAGTTTCTTCTATCACTGAATATATGTGTTGGGTCACCTCAAGTCTGCAAATTTAATGAGCATTGCTTTTAGTGAAGCTTTTATGGTCTTGGTGCTGTCCAGATACGGTGCCCAAAACATGAAGAGGCAATTAAAGAAATAATTGGTACAATATAAAAAAAAGCCCCATAAAATCCAAAACAAATTGCCTTAAAACACCCACACCGGTTAAACCCTACTGACAAATTCATTATTTAATGAGCTTGCCTTATACACCTCTGATGACACAGACTCAACCCAGGTGTCTGTGACTTTGAGGTGACTGTAGGCGTTCAGAAGAACCTCGATGGTGCGTGGAGACTCGGAGCAGTGCTTCAAAACCTAAAAGAAACGCCACAACACAGAGCAAAGCAATAGGATACATATAATCATCATTTAAGTTCATGAGCGAGCTTGTGACTCCATAGAACTGAAGAAATAAAGTAATTAAACACTTGTGAAATGAACAGATTGGTCTTCCCTCCAGGGGTTTAACTGGAAATTATGCAATTAGTGCTAATTAATCTCCTATTAACACTTGCCTAATTAGGAACCAGGCATTTTGTCTAGTGCACGTGGGTTCACTGATAGTTGTAGTCTGTTTCCCGCAGAGAGTGCAACACTTCATGTTGTGTCATGAAATGGGAATGATTTGAATGTGAAGTTGTGAAGTCTGGAATATTACAAGGAACAGTTTAGTGTTTCAAGATACATTTTTTTCTCATGTGCAGTACTTGCTAATTATGCAAAATGAGCCACCTTGATGAATAATTGGTTCATACAGCAACTACAGTATAATACTACAAACTGATCTGGAAATACATGTGCACATATTTTATGTGTTGGTATTTTTTGGACAACATGTAGTGTTTGATTTCCTACCAAGGGCAGAGCTCCAGGCCACACCCGAATAGAACCGTGGTTGAGGAGGGCGCGGACAATCCTCTCAGGCTGATGGGAAACCTTGAAGCACACTACCTTCAGGATGTTATGCATGGGAGCTTCACCGCCATAGTCCATGTCGTTAACGCAGGCACCATTAGCCAGCAGCAGATCCACTATGTCTGGATTTGCGTTCTTACAGGCCATGTGCAAAGGACTGTGTTTGTCCTGGTCCAAAGTGTGGACGTCGGCCCCTGCCCCCAGCAGCATCTGGCACACCTTGAAGTAAACTTGAAGGTCCTGCACCTCCTGGCGTTGTGAACAAGCAACATTCAGTGGTGTGAGGCCCTCATTGTTCTGTTTGTCCACAGCAGCCCCATAGCGCAGGTAGAGCTCAGTGTGGTCTGTGAGGCCGTTCCTGGCTGCCACGTGTAAGGGAGTGTCATCTTCATCAATAGTGCGACTATTGATTGCTGCTCCATACTGGAGGAGACACTTGGCACATCTGCAGGCAGAATTACAGAGCCTAGTTTTTTACTGTAACCAGATGTCATTTTAAACCATTTCTTATATAAAAAAGGATGTTACTGCAATCATTTTCTTGCAAGGCAGTGATCCTGAATTCTTAAATGTTTAGCCCGGGTCAGTTTTATCAAGTTTGCAGCACATTTATGTATCCAGTACCTTTTCTGCATGCCTGCTGGCTAGTTTTCAGGAGTCAGTGGTGTTAACGTGAGACTATGTAACTCTTGACACAAGATGACACACCTTTTCCAATGGTAAATTCATTCATTCATTTCAATTTGCTCAGGGGTTTTGTAGCATGTAGCAAGACTCAGTTGGTGTGGTATGATCAGTAGTGTACACACTAGAAATGGTTAGTAAGAACTGTGGTAAAACTGACTAAACTGAGTCACTTCACAGACTTGTTGATTGTGCTACTGTTACACTAGCTAATGTTTTAGCATTAGCCTTTATCCTTTAGCTGTCACTTTTGCCCACAGTGGCTGCTTCACAGAAAATCTAGTTTCTAGTTTTTCAAATGAGTTATTCCACATTATCTCTATATACCTTCTGGCAACTGTGGAAGTCCCTCCTGGGGTACAAGCACTGAGAATCCCTGCACTAGGTGAAGCATTGGCATACACTTTCTACTTTTACTCTACTTTACTCACTCAAGGGAACACGCTCTCTAGTTTTGATCCGCTTTACTCACTCAAGGGATCCAGGGCTTGTGCAAATGTGCAAAGGCATAAGGCCATCTTCAGAGACCGCATTGGCATTGGCTCCATGGACCAGCAGCAGTTTGACACACTCTGGCTGGCAGTTTTCACAGGCCTCATGCAGGGCAGTGGTGCCCCCAGGTGACAGGTCTACATTGGCCCCACGCTGCAGCAGGAGTCTCAGGCAGTCTGCGAAGCCTCGGCCAGCTGTGATGTGAAGTGGTGTGGTCAGCTCCTGCTCATAACTCAGTGACCATAGTCCTGCCAGCAGGGAGAACAATTGGCATAAAGTCAGCTTTGAGCGAAACCATTAGGATCATTGTAAATAAGCAGACGTGTCAGGAATAAGTTATCCGAGAGTGTGCATTGCTGTCAGTTAGAACATTTACAAAGTCGCACGACTCTTCCCAATACATAATAATAGACCCTGGTACCATGAAGAAAAGTAAGACCACAACTTATTTGCATAACTGCCAACGGTTTGATATAAAATCAAAAGTTCTCGTAAACCCACTCAGGCCTCTGTAGTTAAATCTGAAGTTCTTCCATTCTTCTATGTTGCTGGTGTCATAAATGGCATCCATAAGGTAGTAATATTCATCGTCGTCTAGGATGCTGAGAATTGTCAGTTCATCACCAACAAGCAGACAGTTCCAGAACTGCAAGACACAACCTGAGGCTTTAGCTGTGGAGATCACGTCGTTGCGGTACGTCTTTTGTTTGCGCCATTTAATCTTGGGTGCTACGTAAGCCATATTGTAGCTAACTAGATAGTTTTTTTAAAGAGTTAGAGTGGTTTCTCTTGAAGAGATAAGCACTTATGTAGGTTGTTTGTGCAGACAGGGCTATTTCAGGGTCGTGATATTTGATATTTTGGTTGACCTGGTTAACTTTGCCAGTGCAGTGATATGGGAGCCAGTGACTGTTGTGTTACATGTCACCTGCCCACTGATTCAGCTTATCCACTGAAGTTAAACAGACAAAAAAAACAGAGCAAAGAGCAAAGAATTCAACCAACACAATGTTCTGCTACTGATAACATTCAGTATTGCACAGGCCCATTATTAGTGTTATGTATTCAATAAAAAATTTAACTTGGAGTCTGGAACAATCATTTCCAGGGACTCAACAAGTCAATACTGAGTCAAAATGTTAGTCTTATAACAAAATATAACAAGCAAACTGTTTATTTTGTCCTCAGTGAAAGACCACCTCTGAATCCAGTTGGATTATGTGATGGACACATGATTGTTTCTATAAATATTGCCATGTGCTCTGTTTCTATAAATATTGCATCACTGTGTCTTTAAATACTGCCTCAGGGTGATATGCACCAGTTACATGCTGCTTGTAGTCACATATTAAAATAATATATATAAGCAGTAATTTACTTCATCTCAGTTCCACAACAACACAGGTAATATGTGCCACTTTCTCTCCAGAAATTACAAAAAGCTGCTTGGCTGGGCCAAATCATATGAATTCCTAAATTAATTCCTAATGAAGACAGATTGTGTCTCCTACCTTCCCCTGTGGCGACCCAGCGCATGTCCCCTCCTTGTGGCTCAATGATGAGGTTTACTGTGGCTCCTCTAGGAAAGAGGTGCTGCATAGCCTCAAGGTCTCCTGTATACAGAGCGTTCTGTACGACCACATCTTGGCAGACAGCTGCTGGCAGGGCGGTGTCGGACCTCAGCAGTGCCCTGTTCCTGATCTCTTTCTTCACCATATAGCTGTTGAGGTGATGGGAGGCCAGCTGCTTCTTGTACTTGTATCTCTCCAGCATGTCCTCGTCAAGTTCAAGAGAGCGTAAGGCCATGGGTGTGAAGACAAAGCTGCCTCGCGACATGCTGAATGGCTTGCCTCACACGGAGAAAAGTGCTTGTGTAAGATGTGTATGATTAAGTGAGGGAGACTGTCTAAAAGGGCCTGTCTCTCTGTTTCTGTTGTTGTTTCCCCTCTCTCTGGCTAATGTCCACTGTGTGCCTGCCGGCTGTTCACAGGGTTGGTTCACAGAGTTGTTTTGATATTCGGTATGAGACCCTCCCTGCAGTGTGACAAGTAATGCTATTTTTATGTCTCACATGCAGCCACTCGAGCCTCTCCTATTTTGCCTTCAGCAAAGTTACAGCCATGAAGCTTCTCTGTCAGGCTGCAAATGTCTATCTAAGTATCTGCAAGTGGTAGTGAATAAACTCATGCTTTGTAACTACAATACAAGCTTGTTTTGGTGGTGTTGGAACATAAAATTACACACTATCAAACAAAACTTAAATCAGGGAAAAATAGGAGGTTTGCTTCCTTAAAACAAGTGACATTACATTTATAGATTTTCAGTTCTGTTCAGCATATGAAAATATCACTTACATCAGATACATTTTGTGTTTCCACCTATCCTACTGTAAATATGCTGAGCAAGAATAGATCATATAAAAGCTCAAATCATTGGATTATAAGCCTTTGCCATAACCAGCCACGCTTACAGTGTTAAACAAAAGTTAAAAAAGTTACAGCTGACGTACACATTTGGGCAACTTATAGGGTCAAATTTTTTCTTGACTTTTTCTTAGAGAAAGAGCAAATAAGAATGCCCTATTTGTAAGCCCCTGTGTTTGCAAAATGTATTTTTCTGCTCAGTATAATTTTTTTTCAAGAGCCTTAATGGATTTTATGTATCCACATGGCTCCCTCCATTAGAACATTACGCTGAATGACTGGCAACCGCTGTGTCACTCTGCCCCACGTGTAGTGTTCTGATGGCGGAGGGACGGTGCATAATTAAGCCTCTTAAGCCTACTTGCTAAGCTTTTGACAAACATCTCTTTTGACTGATGGACCACCATTTTCCAGTGCTGGTAGAAATTCTACCCAGTAGCAAAACTGAAGCTTAGGATAGGTTTTGATATTGCAGCAAGCATGATTCAGAATTGCCTTTTTGGAGACTGATTAACCTGCTCTGATATCACCATCTATTAAAATGCACTGTATTGGATACACAACGTGTTAAAATAGCACATATTTTAATGTCTGTTTATCCACCTCTGTGTTGGAGTCCATCAAGATGCCTGTAAGCTCTGTGGAAAACAAGGTCTGCACCACAGGTGGAGAAATACATGATATTCGTGGGGAGGTTTTACCTTCTTTTCTATTTGAAAACACAGAAGCATTGCTGCATCTCATCTATACCTTAACGACTGTTCTGGTATGGAAATCAAGGTCATTTATTTTATGTTACAGTTTGGTAATAGATGCCACATTAAACTGAAGGCGAGTAAGAGTTTCAACTTTGAAAACACACATTACCAGAGAGAGACTAGGAATATTGTTTTTGCGGCTGGAGTACATCCTTTTAAATGATATACATAATGAGTTTATAATATGCATCTGGGCTACCTCCTCTCTACTTTGATGTCTTCCAAATGGCCCGGGTGTCATCAGCAAAACATGTAGGCACTTTCCCGCCTCATTGACTCCCAAATGTATTTTAAATATCATTCCTGGTAACGCAATTATTTAAAACGCTGAACTAAACACTTACTAATGGGGAAAAAGACAGCGACTTCGATAAATTCATTTCTCAAATGGTGGGCATTCATGTTTCTTTTTTTCTTTCTTTTTCTCTGTGAAGCGGAGGCAACTCTGATGGCAACAAAAAAAAACAAAAAACATCAGCAGTAGTAACACCCCCTGCCCTCACAGCCCCCCGTGGACATATTAAATCTTTGGTTTCCACACATTACCCACCAGTAGCTGTCTCTCCAAGGTTTTCTGCATTGTGGTCAACTGCCTTCCTCTCCCACGGCGGTAAGAGGCTGGACATCAGCAACAGTCCTGATGAGAGTGAGGCACTTCATTTATGCAATCATAGGCAATTAGTTCCCTCTGATTATGTGCCTCTTAATGCTGTTTTGAGTACTGTGGCACACAGTAATACAGAAAGAGATTAAACTATAGCCCTCCCTCCACACTGAGCAGTCATTTAATATACTGAGAACATAATGAAATGTACACAGTAATTACAGTAATATTAAATGCTAATGGCTTTGCAATTGGATCTGTTGTTAGTTTAAGACAAAGTCAGTGCACCCAAAGAAAGTCTAAGTTTAGAGAGCGCGTCACCATGACATCAGAGCACTCAGTTATCCATCAGGTGTTTCTGATTTGAATGATTTATGTTTTACTTATTGTTATTCCTATCAGAGGAAAGAATATCATGTCTGGCATATGGGCAACTCTGTGCTGGTAAGAGAGCAATTAATATTCAATTTACATATTCTAGGGAGTTAAAGAGAAAGAGGGTCTGAAGTTTGTATTCCAGTGATAGGATAACATGGAGGTCACCATGGAAACATAATAAGAGATAATACGCATGTTTAATTGGCTAGCAACAGTGCTGCATTTATCTACTGATTCACATGTTGGTGTATTCTAATTTTCTTAATATCATATTGACTCTGACGCTCCATATGGACACATTAAGGTAGACACACACAGTCTGCTTTAAGTCTTTGATGCCATTAAAGTGCTTTTGATGGCCAATCAACACTGGTTTACTTCCATATATACGGCTCATCAGAGTCCACAACAGGGCTTAGAAAAGGCACCCTGTTTGCAAATCTCCTCCAGGTCTCATCACAATGCTTGAGATGTTGGTGGAGAACCTAAATGAATTTATAGAGCCTTCAATTGAACAGTAGCTCCAAACTATTCTGTGGAAGCATGATTACTTTTTCTGTACTCCTTCAGCTCTGAACCCACTACCTATAATGTATTGTATCGGTCTTTGCAGATTCCAATTGTCTCTCAATGCACTGATCACCACGCAAATAGCCCTCTGTTTCATCATGACAATTGAGAGGTTCATATTTCAACCTAATAGTCCTGTATAACTTTAACCATCTATCACAACCTCATTTCATTGCGGTTGCAGTTAATACGCGCTTCCCTGCCAAGTGGAACATTTTCTAATGATGCACTCTCACACGAAAACAAGGCAAGCCAGCCCGTGCTCTGCATCACTCACTAATGCACCCATCCATAATGTGTTCATAGCAGTCTGCCTAAAGGAGACAGCGATGACTACCGCTTGGCATGGGCATGAGAGGCGGATATGGGGAAGGGTGCAAGATACAAAACCTAAATGGCTATGATAATCATGAACAAAGTCACTGCCATCAAAGACTGTATCACCCT
The DNA here is from genome assembly GCF_004916995.1 of Morone saxatilis. NCBI lineage: Eukaryota > Metazoa > Chordata > Actinopteri > Moronidae > Morone > Morone saxatilis. The sequence continues at coordinate 9,884,299 of NW_023339796.1, read as the reverse complement.
CATAATAACATCTGTAGATTTCATATCATTACCAAGAATACTGAGAAACATCTAAAATATGTATCTCAACAATAACAGTCAGTGGTGGGAGTCACATCCAAGTGCATTATCATAGTAAGCCCGGCTTTGTAGGGTGTTGACAAGGGTCGCGTAATAGGTGTATGTAAAGCGTGATGTAAACACCATCCTAATTAGAGAGACCTTTATCAGTTCCTCCATTTTATGCAGATTGGACTGGTGCAAACGCTAGTGTGATTATCCTGTAATCAAGTACTATTCAGTTGACAGTGTCGTCTTTTAAAAACCTGATTAGAATACATAACAAGGATACAATGTTGCATTATTTCCTCTGTCAGTTTATAAATATGTCCATTTTTAAAGCTAACTGAATAATGGATCTTGTCAGGGTTGGATGAATGCGTCTGAGGTGAAAAAGATCACTTTGAAAACAGACCATTGTGGTATTAAATATATATATATATATACTTATTATAATATTAAATAAAAAATAAGTATATTAAACAGTCTGTACCTCTCATGTATTTATTGTCTTTACATGTGAGATAAAGGATGATTACAACTGAGTCAGAACTACGCATGTTTTCTCAAACATAAAAACCAAACTTTAAAAACACCCAGGTTGTTTTACATCACTTAACGTTACCCCTGTTTAGCAGTCATTCTCTAGGTCCTTCCAAATACTTGTTTATCCAGCTGGCGCACTAATGTTCTATGAATGGGATTTTAGAACTGTTTCTAATGTTGTGGCTGCTTTGATAGATACCTTTCTCATCTCGCAGAACACAAAGCCAAACGTTTTATCATCAGTTAATTTTTCTATATTAATATTATTTTCATTTTTTAAATCATTCATAGATATTTTTTATATAATAATGTAACATTTAGTGGACTGACAATAGTGGTGGAAGTATTCAGACCCTTTAGCTAAGCTACTTAATTAAAGGTACTAACTATAGCTAATACAACACTGAAAATACTAAAGCCCATCATTCAAAAGCTTACTAAAGTAAAAGTGTGCAAGTATTATCAGCAAAATGGCCCGAATGTGTTCATGTGTATGTAGCATTTGACTGCTTTGTTTTAGGTTGAGCCACTTTAATACAGTTTTTAGCTTTGCTAGTCAAAATGATAGTTTGTCAAAATGACAAAATTTGGCATACATGGTTTTCACTGAGCAGGACAGGTATGGTCTATGTGTGGTCTGAAAAGTAGCTTGTAACAAATGTAATGGAGCAGCCTACAATATTTGATGTAGTAGAGCAGAAGTACAAGTTGCATGAAATCGAAATACTCAAGTAAAATTCAAGTACTTTGAATTTATACTTGAGTAGATGTATTAACCATTTGTTAGTTTATTGTCAACAGTTACCCTTTCAACCTCACAGCCACCTGTTAATGCCACACCTGGAGCTGGTGTGCTCACAGTGCAACCCTGTTTATTTGTGTGTGTTTGTGTTTGGATTATGTGTGTATGGTAATGTACACATGATCTGAGCAAATAAATACACGTAACGTTATTATTATTGCAGCTTTATACTGAGCTCATGCGTTTGGGTTATGGCAACATTGTTGATTTCACCAAATAACTTGTAGTTTATCTACAACTAGGGATCTATCTAATGTAAAAAAAACAAAAAAACAAAAACACAACACTAATGTTTTTAAACTGAACTACATAAGCTAAAGCTGATAGATTTCACCTGTATGCAGGTCATATCTCGTGTATAGGTCCGTTTATCTGCCTCAATACTGAATATGCCTGTAACATGACAGATGTACAATTACCCCATCTAGTGGTTAATACGGACATACTGCTGCTTTTCTCTCTAAATAAAAAAAAAAAAAAAATGAAAACAAGGAGAAAAACTCATCTTTTTATGCATTTATAGAAATCAACCAGCTTACAGTGCCACTGATGCACACGACTGAAAGCCCTTCTCACAACAACTCGGAGTGTGTTGAAGTCTTCATTTGGAGCTGGTGTACTTTGTGACCGCTTTGGTGCCCTCAGACACGGCGTGTTTAGCCAGCTCCCCGGGCAGCAGCAGCCTCACCGCAGTTTGCACCTCTCTGCTGGTGATGGTGGAGCGTTTATTGTACTGAGCCAGCCGGGACGCTTCTGTGGCGATCCTCTCAAACAGATCGTTTACGAAGGAGTTCATGATGCTCATGGCTCTGCTTGAAATCCCCGTGTCCGGATGAACCTTTTGAAGGCAGAGAGAAGTGGTTTTTTTGAGTTAAGGCAGGAAAACCGAAGCAGTTTTACCACTTTTAACCCACCTGTTTCAAAACTTTATAGATGTACATCGCGTAAGTCTCTCTTCTTTTAGCCTTTCTTTTCGCCTTTTTCTCAGTTGAACTCTTCCCTTTCTTTTTAGATATATCATTAGTCATTTTTGAAATTGTGTCAAATGTGTGAACTTTGACAATGTTAGTACGTCAAATGCTGTACAAAGTAGTTCAGGAATAATGATCCCAGTTTTCGGCCTCGTGGGCAGCTGTTTATGTAGCGTGCGTTAATTAGGGGCTGATTAAGCTCACCTGCTTTGTCTGTGGAGCGGATAAACTGGAGCTCCGCATTAAGATAAAATGAGCAATCATTACGAGAATGAATAAAACTGCAGCTAAAACGTGTTACTTTTTATTCTGGTAGATAGGGTTTTGGTTGTTTTTGTACTGCAGTGTTGCGCAGCAGTAATTTGATAAATGAAAGTTGAGTTGCAGGACTAAGAGGTTGTACCATTGCACATAATAAGGGCGTCCACTGGGTGGCACACTTGCACCAGTTTTCTGGCTGGATGAAATCTTGTTTGTGTAGTTGTGTACCTGTAGCACAGTAGATTCCACTGTAATCCATTGTAATCTTCCATGTATCTTGTAGCATACAAACTAGACTAGACCTAGGGGGATATTTTGATACCATGACATCTACAGGGAAACACTTTTCAGCTAGTAGTAGTCACATTCAGTGTTTAAGTAAACTTGTTCTTGATCGACATGTTGGCCTGCATTGTTTTCAGACAGACTGACAGACACAGAGGCTATGCTTACTAAAGATGTATGGTATTATGAGCAGGGCTGGATTAAAGCAGGCACTTGCCCCAGAATCCCAGCCCCAAGAGCCCCACGATCATTTTGTTTCATTTAGTGTGTGGCAGTCGGACAATAAGCAGATATGTCTGATAAATTGCACTGTCTGGTCATGAAGTTTTCTAATGCAGTGGTGCTTTGTGTTAAGTTAAACTATTCTGTGTCCAGACAAATTATTCGGCACTAATGGCCTAGGAGTTTTTCAGCTTTGTTCTACTCATTAGTTTTTGGTTTCCTTGGTGAATTATAATTAAGGCCTCAACATATTGCCTCAACACATTCAGATGCCAGAAAAATACAGATATTATACAATTTTCAATAACTTTGCATCAATTAGTGCACAACGGTACAACGCTCAGGCCCCCAGCGGGTTCATCTGCCATGTTGTAATGCATTTCAGTTTTAGTTGGTGTTACTATGGTGTCTGAAAATGGTAATGGAGCTATTTGTTTGTTTAGCAATGGTGTGTTTATCACTAAGCTTGTGTTTGATCCTGGACACTTTTATAAGCAGAACATCCTGGTAAATGTACGATTTTCATGCTGATAATTGGGATAAAAATGTTTCTGCTCCAGGCCTGTATTTTCTTTATTAGATATTCTTGTTTTATTTGGGATGAAATGTTTAACATCTAAATTGGCCCCCAGTGTGCAATTGTTGCAGTTATTTAGTATAATGGTGTATTTGAGGACAGACTACAACCAGATTTGATTATAAAAATGTGTCACTATCTGCTGACTTTGACCATTCGACCACTTTTTTGATTTCAGTCATTACCTCCTATATATGTATATCACTAAGATTTCATAACACTGACATACCAGTTATAGTATAAGCCAGTAACACAATTCAAAGATATATCCACCTTGTCTCGTGTGTGTGTGTGATTACTATATGTCCTAGCTCCTATATCATAGACAGACATTTTATCTGTTTAATTGATGAGATCAAGGGAACGTGAAGGAAGTGAACACAAATTATACCTTTCATAATACAAACACATCTCTCTAAATGGTAAAGCACTTTATCATACTCCTTCATTACTATCATACCAAAGCTTGGCACAGTTGTATTGGCTTGCCCCTGAGGTTCCACTCAATTTTGAGATGCATCCGTATCGTAAATAATCCTATAATAGGTATGCAGTCAATATGAGAAAGTTACTGCAACATCAAGTAGGCTGTTTAGGTTGTAGAGTGTGAAGTAAATTGACAGGAGTGTTAAGGCAAACACATGAGAGCTCTAAGAAGTAGAGCTTTGAAATAAAAGCTTCATCATAGAAACTTTTCCAGTTTTAAATAGGTCTAAACTGCAAGATGTAGTTATTTTTTTTTAATTTTCACAAAGCAAGATATAGGAGACACATTCTAGCCTTTAATGGAGTACATACAAAACAAGTTTGCTCACAGAACATACAAAAAACATCTGGTCAGCTGTGGTTTAAGCATTAAGATATATTCAGCCTAAGCAATATAAAATATTTCAGTGAGTAGAAACCCATCCATATTATTTGTTTACTGGTTTTACAGCAATCTTTGGCTTTAAAACTGTCACTGACTTTCTAATATTCTGTTACATTTGATAAAATATCAGCTTTTATTTCTTTTTCTATAAGAAATTGGTACACTTGCATTGAGGAAGAAACACGTCTTACAGTTTTAGTATATTTTTACTGCCAGATTTCTTCATAGTACATTGCAATGCGTGTGTCCGGGGTCTTGGACTTTTTCTTCCCCTCTCGGTTTTGTTCTCCACAAGCGAACAGTAGATATTGAGCAGTAGATTACATATGAATAGGCCCTTATCTCAGACTGCATTTATGCAAGGTCATTTGCAGCAACTGCCACACATTGATTAGCAGCCGTTGGTTGACTGTATTTTGAAGGCCATCTTTTTCTCTGTTGTCTGGCAGATTTCTGCTGTTTGCCTGTGTCATCTGTGAAGAGAAGATGGAACAAAGGTGAGTGTGTGTGAACATCTGCTACCCCGCTACGTCTGTCTGACAGTCACAGAAAAAGACAAATGTTGCCTGTTCTGTGTACCACAGCCTTTCATATCAACATATTGCTAAAGGCTACGTGGAGTGTTTGTTGTATTTATGTTTCTCCTACAGGGTTTGTAGCTTAATAGAACAAAGCTTAACTTGATGCCTGCAGTGATTACTCTGTAGTTGCCAAATGCACAAGTTTCACAGTCTAGTATACAAATATACCAGGCTGTGTTTCTGTTCACATATCCACACTCATGCAAATGTTAGAGCTTTGTCATTTTGACCCTTATTGAATGAGTTATTCAAAACCTTGAGGACAAAACAGCATTTAATTTATTTTAGCGATAAAAGAAATGTCTGTGATACATATAATACAAATGAAAAAGGGTCAAGAACATTATTTGCTGCACTACCATTGCAAACAAAATAGTTGTCATTTTTTATTTCTAATATGGGCCTCACACATCTAAACTACTGTAGACTTCCGGTTTACATTCAAGTTTTTTGCATTTAAAACCCAAACAGTTCCAATCATTGACTTTGTTTTAGTTGCAGTGTGCAGTGTAAACTGATGAATGTTGTACATTGTAAGACAAAGCGCTCATAGGCTGGCATGATTATAAAGGATCACACTTTCAGTCTAATCTGTAGTTCAGGTTGTGTTTTCACTCCCTCATACTGATACTGCTCTGTTCAGTGCAGTGTTGCATCTCTGCTGCTCCTGTAACTTCATGATGTATGTGCTTTTAAATGTCGACTGCTTTAGTGCAGGGTTCAGTCCCTAACAGGATAATCTGTCCTCGGAGGTGCTTGCCAAATCTGCATAACTTGGGCATCACAAAGAATGACTTACCGTAATTGCCACTTTTAGCTGTACATCATATCAGGGTGGTCATAGGATTTTTTTGCTGAACTGTAGTAATTATAGCACATTACTTAATATCCAACATAATGTAGATCGACATGATGAGAGTGGCAACAGTTCTGCTGTGCTGTTTTCACTAATTTAAGGTGTTTACTTGTCAACTAAAACTTTGGTTTACACTATTTTGCCACAGCTTTTGCCACACACATGTAGTACAGCAGACCAGCAGTATTAATCAATCAATCTTATTAAGATTCAGAGTAAAGTCAGAGTAAAACTGACAAGCAAAAATTATTGTCTCTGTCAGTTTCAGTTAGCGTTCTATGTAGTAGCGTTTGATCACATTTGATCATTTCTGGTAGTGCTAAACATTTTAATGTGCTTTATCCCAGATAAAGCTTCTGTGGATTAATAGACAGATAACACATTGTTGGATGTGCAAAAGAGAAAGCTGACCTACGTATGCTAAACATGGAACTCCTCACTCTCGTGTAGGTCACGTTAGGGTTGAATAACCTATATATTTTATTGCATCTTACAATGTTAAGTTGCTTTTTCAAACGCATATGGACTAACATATGCAATCATGACATTGTGTGAGTTATGAAAAGACAGACTAGTCACTAGTCTAGAAGCCAGTGGTGTTTATGGCCTATTTTTCAGTTTATAGCTAAAAGTCAAATTCAAAGACCCCCAAAAAACAGAGTGCAGTGCTTAGCAGTGCCTCAAACATTACCCCTCCTTATTAATATTCACTGCATTATGCTGTGCATCCTACCATCCACTTGAAAGCCAATTACTGTTGAAAAGTCCAGCACTTTCATCCTGCAATCTACAACAACAGGCATGCCTGCCAGTTATGAGTTTGGAATTTAAGTTTGCTAATCTTTACACAGGACAATGTTACCCAAATGTAAAGAGAATGCAAATACATGCAGCGTGAAGAGTATTTGCATTCTATTGCTGAATATGGAAATTGAATGTCAAATGCAGATTTATGCAACAATGAAAAAAAAAACATGATACTCTAATAGTGAATATTTATCAAGATGTGAATAAATGTTTGCTTCAGTGAAGACAATTCAGTTATTTAGTTATGTAGTTGTATGTATAACAATCTCCTTTTGTAATTGAGGTTTTAAATCATTGTTCAGGTACTGTGAAACCATGTAGTCACAGGATCTCACTTCAGTGTTTCCTGTTTTTCCTCAAATGAAGGATGAGGTTAGTAGTTCTAATGAGACAATTAATGTCACGGACACATTAGGTCAGGTTATAGTCATCACTCTGCACATCCACCACGCTCCACAAACTGGTCCAGTACTTGGAGATGGTCCCACAGTTATTGCTGGTGCCTTGGTTACTTATTTTCAGCAAACATCACTACAGTTTATTTCCTAGTACTCCCTACATGCTCATTTATTTACATTTGTAAATTCTAATTATAGAGTAGTATCTATAAAGTACCATAACCATTCAGCCAAATCCATACTTGATTTCGTTTTCAGGCAGTAACTCAAAGGTAACTGCTTACTGAAGGATTTTTAGTTTGTCAGTTTTTGTCAGCAACATTGACTCACTTGGCACTGTTTGTGAATGAAGACATATCAAAACTCAGTGAAGGTCTCATATGTTAAATGGACACAGTATCATCCATCACTGTTAAGTGTTTTTAGCACATTAATCATTATCAGTCATGACTGTGAATACAAAGCAGTGCAGCTGAATTTTATACATTTTAAAGTATAGCTAGCCTTGAGTGAGGCGTCAGCCACTTGTGAATTCAAACATCTTAATGAAGTCAATGACATTTTGACAGGGAATATTATCAGATATATTTAGGGTGTCAGGATGTTATGATGAGTTATTAAAAGTGTTTCAATTCTGTTTTGATATGAGCTTGTACTGCTTTTGGGTGGAAGGAGCAAAAAAAGGCTGCTATCTTGTAGTTTTGAAATTGCAATACCTCAGACATTGTTCTCGTAGACCTATTCTGAGTCTTAGCATTCCCTGTCAGGTGAAAAGACTGTGATAGGCGGATTCAAAACCCCAATAGTCTATCACTTCAGAGATCATATTGCATTTCCTTCTGTGAGCATTTTTTAAATTGCATCTCGACTGTGACAATGTATGGTTGACATAACATTTTCAGAAGTTTAAGGATGAAATCTTTTATGTAGTTTTATCTGAATTGCATACCTCTATACTGCTGTGGGTAATGGTTGCTATGGTCTCTGTGTTTGGTTACCAGGGCAGAATATTGATTTAATCCTCAAGGGCTGTGGTCATATCCTTGGCAATTCACCTATTGTTATGATAATAAGACATCCCTGGGTAGCCAATGAATGATAATCTTGTTTTGGTCCTCAGAGAAATGAAAAAGGTTTCTTAGAATGGCGTGGTGACATTTTAACCCCAATAAAATAACCATTTCCATTACTGGTCAAGCCTGAAACTATCATGTAGTCACACACAGTGAACCATATGAACTGCTTTTAGGATTAGTCCATCGCTTAGACCTACAAAAAAATGGAAACATGCTGTCACTAGAGAATATGATACATAAAGATCTTAAATTAGATGATTAGTGAATCAAATGTAATATTGAAGAAAACGTTCAACCATGTGGTTTGGGTCATATATTTGCTTGCTTTACTTGTTCACATTGTCACAACAAGGTGAAAATGTGTACATTTCTTTATCACATATGTCAGTGCAATAAACATGCAACATGTGGCATTCTTTTATGCAGGCTAACATGTTGGCGCAGGCTGTTGAATCAGATTAGAGAATAATAACACAGTGAAGGTGGTGTCCAGATTGAGAGACTTCCCATGTGAGCACAGCCACACAGGCAAAGCAGCCATTCAGCAGTGGGATGGATCCTGACTACTAAAGAGGAAGAGGGAGAGAGAGGGAGACTGAAAGAGAGAGAGAGAGAGCAAGAGCAAGAAATGGGGGAGTGGTGGGAGAGAGAGAGAGAGAGAGGGGAAGCGAAAAAGAGAGTGAAAGGCTCCACACGGCAGAATATAAATCTGTATGTTAACAGGACTAAAGCTGGAGGTCTCGAAGCGGCTTTAGTGGTTATGCTGTTGGGGGGTGGCCATAAAGCATCAAGAGGTGGTCTTCCCTATTAACTGAGGATCTGTGCAAATAAGGAAGTGGAACCCGTGGAAGCTGTGAACGCCGGTTGACAAGCACAGTGGTGGGCTGGTCGGAGGTCTCTGACCCCCTCATTTTCATTTCTGGAAGAAAAGAGAAGCGCAAAAGAGACACGAGAGAAAAAGGATGGTGGCAGCGAGGGACCAGTGAGACATTTCTCTCTTTATTACCTCCATTCACAAAAACCATTGCATCCCATTATCACAGCGATGTAGAGGCATTCTCTCCGATTAGAGGAGGAAGGGTCCCATTGACTGCTGAGGCTTAGCACCTCTCTCCAAACGCTAGCCCTTTTCATTGCAGCCCCCCCCCCCACTCATCTCTCGCCTCTATTCTTGCGTCTGCTATTTTCTCTGTTCTTCTCTCCTTTCTTGTCCCTTGTATTCTTGTCCCTTTTAACACCACTCAGGAATCAGGAGGCATTGCGTTTTTGGTAGAAGTGGGTGTTTCTGGAGCTGTCATTGTGTTTGGTGCCGCTACAAAGGACAGCTGAGCAGGGAGTGAGAGAGACAGCTTTGGAGATAATAAAATAGCAGCCCGCAAGAAAAGGGGGGACCTGGGACTACAGGAACAGCTGACAACCACTGGAAGGTGAATTGTGATGAAAAGAAAACTGTTACAGAGACTGACAACCATTTTAAGGTAGCTATTTATTGTGACCATTGCCACTTCTTGAGGGAATAAAGAAGCAGTGTGTGCCAAACCAACACTGCCGGTTGGATTCTGCTATTGCTGTTGCTAAGCAAAGTCTTTAACCTGAAGTTCTTGGGGAGACAGTACTGAACATCACTCTACAGCCATGAAAGGAAGCTCAGAGGAAAGCATTGAAAGCATCAGGCCCTCCAACCTGCAAGCTTTTGCTAACATATCCACCCTACATGGCATGAGTCACATATTCGCCTATGGACACATGACATTCCGTCGGTTTCTATGGACTCTTTCCTTCCTTGGTTCACTAGGCTTATTGATGCTGGTATGCATGGATCGAGTGTCATATTACCTGGAATATCCTCACGTCACAAAGCTGGACGAGGTGGCGGCGACTAACCTCACCTTTCCAGCTGTTACCTTTTGTAACCTCAATGAGTTCCGCTTCTCCAGAATCACCAGAAATGACCTCTATCATGTGGGAGAGCTCCTGGCCCTCCTTAATAATAACTACCAAATAGCCAACCCACACTTGGCTGAGCCTGAAGTTCTGGCTGCCCTAAAGGATAAGGCAAACTTCCAGAACTTCAAGCCCAAACTGTTCAACATGACTGACTTCTATAACCGTACAGGTCATGACATCAACGAGATGCTACTGCAGTGCACCTTTCGGGGAGAGGATTGCTACCCTGTGAACTTCACCACGGTGAGTATTCATACGTACATGCTCTCTTATCTGAACATGCTACAATTCTGCACAGTATATTTGCTTTCTATTTCCTGCCAGACTGAGACTGTCTTTTTTTATGTTCAGATGAGCTTAGACTGATTTGTAATGTTGCTCGAGCAATTTATTTGTAAACAGATGCCTGGCTTTAATGCATTTGGTACTCTAATATAGTCCAATATTAATGTTGTGGTTGTTATCTCTAAAGTGTTGTCAGTACTTATAAAAGCTGTTGGTGTAGGTGTTGCATTGTTTACTGTAGTTAATGCTTATGCTTTGCTGAGAGCAAATAGTGCATAGAACTTGTGATAATGGCAAGTCCTAAGGTGAAATGCTGCAAAGATTTCCCTTTTTTGCCATTACTGACTCACTTAGTGATTTCTGAAGACTGTTTGGTTTCCTAGATGAGGGAAATCATTTTTGTTACGTGTTGTGTTTCTCTTTATCGTGAGGAAACAGTTTTTCCATGAGTTGTTGTGCTAAGGTCAAATGTTTTTGCAAATGTGACAGATGGTTTAGTAACATTGTTCAAATCTAGGTTTCTAACAGAATACTGCTTTGTTATGAGGTTGTTGTTTATTCTGATGAGTCAAATATTGTATTATAATATCAGTGCTGCTCTAAATGATCTGTTTTAGTCTCAGTCGTCAGTGGAAACAAGAATGTGGAACAATGTTAGTTGCGCATTTCAAATGAGTAAACAAAACCGATTTTCTACAAAGATTATTTTATAGATGATTCACAAAAGGTGCTGTGATGCTGAGTTATCACCAGGCAGTCATACTCTGTGCTTTGATTCATTCTAGACTTCCTTTGGTTATGTATCCAATCAAGCAGAACTCTTCATTCACCACACAGTATGAATGAAGTTCACTGAACTATAAATAGTCTACTTTTGGTTTGTTGTGTTAACAGTTAAATCCTAATTCTTTGAAAGACATAGCACATAGGTGATAATACATTCCCATTTAATGATGGAGTATTGAATTGAAAAATAGTTTGAAATAGACGCACTAACATGATCCTTTAAGATCTTAACATGGCCATTATAATGCACAATGTGAGACGTAAAGCATGGTCTAATATGTATATGGTCAGTTTTTGTATTTTTACTGAAAAGAAACATATCCCAAAAGAGTAAAATAATGAAGTTCTTGGGTCTTACTTTAAAGGGTTGAATAAGTGCTAATATTAATTCATCATTGTGACAAATATTTAGCAAAAAAACATGATATTACTGTTTTCCTGTTATTTCCCTGTAGTTTTTCTGAAATTCATGTGTATTATGATATCACATCAATATTTTCTTTCCTGTCATGCAACCTGTGTTCTCCACTCTTACTGCTACACTGCTGCACTTTTAGTTTAATCAGGCTGTTTCCTTACTATTAGCCCGTTTTTTCTGAGTAAAATTCAGATCCAAAAAGCAATAGACAGAGTTCTCCTTGGCTTCATCTGGATTGTATATTATTTTGTTTAAACAAGAGCACTGTACATTGGCCAGAAAGGAAAAAAAAAAAAATAATAAAGATGCAGCCTAGGGATAGGCAGCACTGCAATATCACTTGTTTCTGTTTCACTTCCCACTCTTATTGTAAGACATTTTATTATTCTCACTGTGTCTGTGTCCTGTATCCCATCTCTTAAAATGCAAGCTTGATGGAGTAACACCTAACTTACTTATCTCTCAATTGAGTCGATCCACTCTCAAAAATACGATTCTTATCTATGTTGTATCTTTAATCAACCCAGAAAGAAATCCCAGCAGACGGACAGTTTTTAAGCGACGGATTCTATAATCTTCAGGGTTGATCAAAACTCTTCTCTGCTGTAGGAGGAGATAAAACAATAATTTAATATTGCTTTTCAAACTTATTTCTTTTCAATTTGTATCACGAATCTTGTGAATTGGGAACGCCTCCATTTACATGTTTGTTTCCAAGCAGCACTCAAGAGTGTCTTGAGAAACAAATTGTTCATGGGAAGCTAATTGCCGTTGTATTGCTTGATTGAAAATGCTCGCAGCATCTAATAAGCTGGTAGAAACAGTTAATGAATTGCTGCATGTTTGCTTGTTTTTGTTGGGTGAATTTGATGGTCCAGCAAACTGTCAACTTTCACCTGGCCGTGAATTACAGATCAGATTCTCGCTGATACCTATCCATCATTCCAGTGAGTTGTTTGAATGGAGTGGTGAAAGCAGTGCCACACCACGCATTATGCTCTCAGTGGACAGAAATGTGTTTGTCAGGACTTGGATGAGTGCCAGTATACCATACCCATCTAGTTGAGTGTTTGGTGCTGTATCTGTTAATAATCTCGCACAACTAACTGTGAACAGTGAGGCTTGCTCACTGATAGAGGAAGGGGAGTTAATAACCTGCTTCAGTGGGGAAAAACATCTCGGCTACTGCTTATTAGAAATACTCAGTAGAACACACGGCATCAAGACATGTTTCTAATACAGCAGGTTGTATTTTGTTGACTTTGTCTACTAATATGTGTTCATGTTGTTTTCTTTTCCAAACACACAATCACTATTCACTGGCACTATACTGATATTTAGACTACAGGAAATTTTCAATTACTCAATTCCCCCACAGACATGTTGAGAGGAAGATTTACAATGCAAAGGACTGTGGGGGTGATGAGCTTTGACCTTGAATAAATGAAGGAAGAATTCCATTAAGTCTGGGTTATGATGCAGTTGGGAAACAAAGCATTCAAAATGTTTTGCATTGTAATGGATGGGTGGGCAAGGGCAGAATGGCATTTGTAATTCCAATGCAATTAACCAGTTTAATCCCTCTTAATGATTTTATGGGGCATGTGTTACCAATGTCATGAAATGTTGGTTTTGTACCACCAGGTGAAATTACACAAAGTATACAAAATTGCTTGAGCTTGTCAAAACATAAAGGTTATCAAAGAAGTTAGCTCTCTAGTGCCCTGTCAGTCCTTAGGTCAAGTAAAGATGTTTAAATCTTTAAAATAAGATTTTTAGAGGTCAGTTGTTATCTTTTTATATTATTGTGGTCTATATGAATCCGTAACCACTGAATTCTTGAACTGGAATTTCTTCTGGAAGTGAGCTTACATTTCAGAATGATGAAACACGTTTAACACAATCCTCCTTGGTGTGGTATAAAAATTACCTTCCAGTCTGAAGAGAATCAGTTGCTGCATACCAAGCTGCATATCATCCCCTCTACAATAGTGATCCTGAAACCTCAACTAATGCCCTTTCTATTTAAAGATCAAAGTAGGATTACCCAGATTTTAATTTTGACATTTTGTCACCATATGAACAGTAATCCACCTATATAGTTTAATTTAACTTACTGGGGATTACACTTGTTCGTGCAGCATGTATATTTTCAAGGTGGTATTTGAGCTTAAATGACTGTGATCCTGTCAACAAAATGACCTTTATCAATATGTATGTATTGACTTGCTGTGGCTCTGAGTAGCATATGACTAACACTGTATGTAAATGGAACCTCAGTCGATGATATACTGCAGCTAGTGAACAAGAAGTTGATTATCATTATCTGATAGTGTGGATGTAGCTCTCCATTCTTAAGTCTTGACAGGTCATGACAAGTCTCTCTGGGCTATATTTCTGTCCATTTGGTGTTTAAAATCAGTATTCATCATCACAATTTGCTGAAACTCAGTCTTTAAGATGTGAGTTGTCTTTCATCTTATCATCCAGATGACAGCAGGTGCCAAGGGGATGAAACATGGCTACAGTTGAAACTAGGCTGACTGACACAATGTGATTTGAGGATCTACACATTGGATATTTTTTATGTTTTTAGGCAGATGTCCTCAACATTTGGCTCATTTCCCTTCTAAACTGATTGATGCTAGAACCACGATACATTTCTAAAAGCACTAATATTGCTGGCGTAGTTATCACAGATTCTGTGTGTCAGCAGTGTATATGTTGGCTGATTTGCACTAATAAAGAGTATGTAGTATAATAAAACACACTTACACTAATTTAAAACAGTCATAATTCCATTGTTTGCAGAGCAGGTTCTCTAGTTGATAACACTCTGCGGCAGCTGAGTTGGCAGAGTAAAATATCACAGTTCAGCAGATGGTGATGAAGATTTTGCTAATAATAACTATAATGATTAGATGTACAAAACATGTTAAATATTTATTTAGATTTCCTTGAAAATAACGTGTTAGTTTATCAGTCAGTAGATCTTTCGCATATTGACTTGATTGAAACACAGGTGTTAACTAATAATATTTATAACAGCAGCATTTGGTTTAATTTTAGCAGTGTCAGGACCCTGGAACCCACATAGGAGCCATCATTGAAGCAGCAGATCTTTAATTTTCTTTACTTAAGGGCAGGGGATCAAACTGAAAACACAATATGGACAAACAGTTGTCTATTTTCACGGCCACAGAGCAACATTGGCATTTATTTAGAGTCCGGTTTAAGCCATCTGATTCATGCCTGATATTCCCTCGCCTGTTTTGGTCTTTCTATCATATGAGAAAAACTCTGGCCTAAGCTGCTCCACAATGTTCACCAGCTAACTTGGTCTGAGCTTTTTTTTACCCAGCTGCCTAAAAGTCAGTCATATGTGTTTTTTGTTACATATGTGCTTTTCCTGTTATGCCTGCTGTCAGAAAAGTATGGTTGTTAGGACATCTGTACTCCCAAATCTTAGCATTAGCTGCCAAAATCCAGCATCAGTCAGGGTGCAATCGATTCACATGCTCAAACATTTGTTTACACATCTTCTTACCCTGTGTACATAGACATAGGCATACACAATATTCAGAGGCATGAATATGGCAGCTGACACTGCTACATGCAGCCTTATGTACACATACAGGGATACAGTGAGAGCATGTACCAACACAAATAGAATTTGCAGCAGTGAAACACCAAATCCACAGACTGCTCCAGAAGCCACTGTATGAATCCACTGTAGTCATTTGGTTATGTTAAGTAGGTATGTGGGCTGACTTTCTGGAACAAAGCTATCCACAGAATTCATCCGGTGGGAACATGTAGTCAAAAAGCTGATCAGTTTTAGTTACAAAAAATGTAAAATAAATGTATGCATCTGTGCTGTACTACCAGCTGTTCTCCAACAGCAATTGATATGTGAACAGGATGAAGGGAAGCAACATTGGAGAGTGTCAGGAAGGAAGAAAACAAGACGCTCCACTGAATAATGTTTCATGAGTTTCTCGAGAGGTGATGAGTTGTGAGAACTTAGCAGAGTGTAGCAGAGGTACTGTGTAAACTCAGGAACAGAGGGAGATGGGAAAACAGTAGAGCATGGATAGATCTGGAAAGTAAGATAACTAGTAAATATATACTACAGATACGGCGGTAGTGTATATATATTATATTATATGTATATATGTTTATATATTATGTATATAAGTATATATATTACATATAGGTGTGATGCATTTTTTAAGAATAAAGAATTTGACAATTTTCTATATATTTTTCATAGTCGAGAAATTTAAATATCTTTTTGCCTGTGTTCTGACAATGGTTTAAGGATATAAACCATTTACTAGGCTAAAGAATGACTCACTCAGTGGTGCTGGTCCCTGATGTGCATGCACACAAGCAAATGTGTTGAGTTATTACTTTTTAGGGCAAATGTCAGCACTAAGTACTTCATTAAACATGCTCATACTACAACATACTAAAAATTAGTCATTAAAAGAAATGTCTTTGGGCAAATAGACATATTTTGTCCAAGAAGCTGCGTAAGTGATCCTGTCAGCTTATATATACACATTAAACCTGTCAACATTAATGGCGATAGTCTAAATTAAAAGTTTATAAGCAACAGTGGGTACATGCTCAAATTCATTAGTCAAAATATAAACAGGGTAATTCGGACCTGTGGTCTCAGAGGGAACCGTATGTGTCCTAGAGCTGAAACCACTACAGTCTTATAAATCAGAAATCCTTTAACTTACTCATCGTGGCTTACCACTCTCCTGCTAATGGTAACAATGTAACACCTGTCTCCATTACTTAGAGTAGGGCAGAACAAAGACAGAGGGAGAGAATATCAGGTTGTGTGTGGCAAACAACAGTATGTCTAAGAGGGAGAAGAGTGGTTACAGGAAGAAGTATGGGCCTATTTTTCTCTGCCATTGCTTCATTCATATCAAACCAGACCTAAAAATAAATGTACCATACCATGGAAAAAGACGAGCTGGAACTGAAAAAAACATTACATTAGAGTCAGTTACTTTGGAGTCTTTTTAAAGTTCAGCTAGCGTAGTTTGAGTGAAGCATACAGTATGAAGTATACAGTGTACACCCACAAAATAGCCTGATGTATCATTATCCGTCTCACAGGGCATGGCTGTAGCCAGTCATGTTACAATCTTTTATGTAATTTATGGTGTTAACTGCTCACGGGAGACTTTTGTTTCCTGACTTTAGCCTTTAAGGCAGTGCCTCCATCAGGGCAGTGCACTGCGCTGGGGAGAAGCGCTATCTTTAGGATAAACTGAAGAAATAAAAGTCAAAGCTGCTTGTTACCTAACATGGAGCTTCATGTAAGCAGACAGTATACCCACCTACCAAGTCATCACTACAGCACTGACTACAGGTGGATTTGTATTGAAGAAATTAGAGGCCATGGGTGTAATTATTTTTATGGTTTGTTTTGTCATAATCACTGAATAATTATCTTGGGATCTTGACCTAACAAGCTTGCTGGTTGGAAGTTAAATGTTCCAGTAGTTTATTTAATGGGGGACATAAAACAGCAAATCTGCATAGTGATGGAAATTGGTAAGATATTGATACCAGTGCCATCATCACTTCAGCTTATTGATTCTTTATTAATTCCCTTATTGTTTCCTGATTTTCTGTGTGGAAAAACAGTAGGCCTATACAGGATTTCTGCTAATGTTATTATAACATAGGATATTTACCCTTGGTAACAGACATGCTGCTCTGTTGGGAAGCAGGCAGTCGTGCGTAGAGTGTTAATAAATACATGGCACTTCTGGAATTTAAGCCTGTGCAGAGAGATGTTCCAACATATTGCTGGTGTTTCCACCCTTACCTGAACTTTTTTTTACAGATGCTAAAAAACTATCTTTGTTATCTGTTATCTCTCTTTGTGAAAACTCCTTCTTGTAACAAGTTTCCAGCAGTGTAGACGCAAAAGTTTGATGTCACTGTTGCAAAGTGCAGTTGTCAGAAAATGCTGGCATCGATACAAGAAATTGATAAACTCTGAGGCATACGATTCCAACGGATGGGAAGATTTGAAACCGGTTCTCAATTCCCATAAATCTACATTATTTAAACAATTACTGGAGACTAACAAGCTGTTTGCAGGAGCCAGGCCCTTTTATCCTGTAACCTACCCAACATTAGCAGTAACACTTTTGCAATGTGACACATATTTGACTGACTTTCAGTGTCATTTCAAGAAACTGTCTAACTTGACTGCAGTTTTTGCCATTTCCCCCAACCTAAGCAGGCTGCTCCATATTGCATTCCAGTCAGGTGTTCGAATGAGTCTAATCTCTGCTCGAGATTGCCTTATGTCACTGCTCACATTCGACATCAGCAGATAACAACATTTGCTATTACAGCCTACTGCTACTGCAGCCAAATGATGAGTCTGCTCCCTAAAATATTCCTATAGGGACTTATCTTGTAGTAATCAAAAATAAGTTTATAGTGACAAAAAGTCAATGTCTAGTGATGATTACTACATGGTAGCCTTGTATTATTTTATCTAATGACTGTGAAAAGACAGCTTTGCATATTGCTAGATCATTGTGATTGCAAGGCAATTTATTATGCATTTATCATCAGTACAAAATAATACAAATAATTACAGACATTGCGTCTGCGTTCCTCTGTACTCCCTTGTTGCTGTGACTGGTCTTTTCCTGGCTTGCTTCAGACCTTGGTCAGAAATAAAGGTGGGTGGTATAGGCAAAGTTAATATTGTAGTAATTATCACAGCAGTTGTAATTAAGCGCAGTAGCAGCAGTCTCACTATTTGTATGTGAAGATATTTACTAAGATACACAAAACATTCATAAAAAGTGAAACTCATGCAGAGCTGCATGCAGACAATCAATATATTATATATACACATATGAAGGGCACTGGAAAGAATATACAAACGCAAAAGATTCGAAAAGATTCTTTGCTTTCTGTCTCAGACACAGTTTGAGACTGTCTAAAGTGTAACAATGAAAAACAGTTCATAATCACATTAATGATTGATTGATTGAATTTTCTATGTGATTTTCTGTGATATATTTATATATTTTGGAAGTATCTTTATTAATATCTCAGTATGACTCAACCATATTCTTAGCCCCACTTTAAATGATAAGTAACCAGGTTCCAGTAACATTGAACTCAGCATAATGAGGGTCTCTCAAACATCAAGAGAGAATTTAAAATGTAATGCTCCAAAAATTAAAAAGTCAAATTTTTAGTATCAGGGCTCCTTGTAAGGAAGATCACATCATCAGGATTACAGTTTGAAATGAGAAGATATGCGTTGGTCCATTACCTCTCTTATATTTAAAAATGCAGAGGAGCACATGACTCACTCAATTCTCTTGAGACTGTAATTGTTATGAATGTGTGATCTGTACGACATCAGGTTAAGTAATATCCCTTGATGAAATTATTTGTAAAGTGTGCATTGTTATTGTAGAAAGCACAGTCATTTATTCTGTAAGCAAAGGTTAATCTAATTTAATTTACGTTCATGACTTTCCAGTATAGAACAACAGATACACTGAAGATGATGTTGCTTTTACAGAACAAATACTTATATATTTTTTTGGTGTTGCTCGGGCACAATGAGCATTTTGCACCTTCTATTTGCATGAGTGCTTTTTCCATTAAAGTACAGCAACACAATGAGGAAGCACAAATGAATATGTCTCTGAGTAAATCGATTCTGCCTCCTACATGTTCAGAATGTTTATTCCCACCGAATTTTGCCCAGAGCTTGAAAACGGGCGCCTCCTTTAGTTCCTTACATTATAGTTCATTGAACCACTAATCACACAGACAGAACTGTGCTAGAAATCATTTCACCTGTCATTACCTTGATTGTGACCTGCATCACACCATCATAAATGGAGCTGCAGTTAACTCATTTACATTAATGGATTGCGGTGGCACCAAGACTGGATTAATTTATATAAAGGCCAAATTGTCAATATGTTCTCCTGTATTGTGCAAGTGTGGTTTATGAGTAACACTGCTTCAGTTTGCTTATGGGGAACAAAATGTTTCCACTCACACAAGCCTTGTATGAATCATAAATACGTAGGAACGACGTAATTTCTTAACTTCTCAAAAATATTTAGAGAATATTTTACCCTAGTGCTAAAAATCTTCCAAGTTGTTTGTCTGTTGTGCTTTTGCTTTGATATAAGATAGCTTGCAGTCTTTAATTACTGTTCTTAATGAAATTAATCTTAGAGAGATTGGTGTTTGCCTCTGAGCTTAACACGGTCTCCTTTTTTTTTTCTTCATTAAACCCGCTTAGTTTGCTCTTGCTACATAATGTGCTCTGTCATGATTTGTCCCTTTCATTTGTCCTTTAACAACCATGGCCAATACAATTATGTTTCAAAATCCTTTAATTGGTGGTGAATGCTAAATCCAGAATATCCCTTTACTTCATACATGGGTGACAGCATTATGCGCTTTTATTCTTATTCTGACAGCTTGTGTGTTACATATTTTATAGCATCATCGGTGCTGCAGTGTCAGCTGAAATATGTTGAGTAATACATAGTAGGTCAATGGCCCTCAAACATTTCAGTACTTGCACAAATCCAATCTTACAGTACCGTGGACACAAATAGAGACACCATCCCCTACAGGCTTTGCAAAAAGTTTATTTCTATACACTGTTATAGTCTGCATTTGCAAAACATGCTGCAGTTACACATACAAAGCTTTTAGATGATGTGATAGTCCATGGTCAATGGCCCGACAGAAGGTCACACCTCTGCTATGAGAGTAACAGGCCACTCAAGCATTCTTCAGCCTTCTCTCTGTGTAACCATCTGAGCTGATATTTCAATTTTTGTTTTGAGCATGGATGCGAGGGGGGATTTTACGTGAATGTATTTATTTATTTTAAGCTAATTCATCCAGGGAAAGTGTGAATGCAGCACAGCAACCACAGCTTTATGTGTGTGTGTGTAAGACATTTGACATTTAATGATTGGATTGCACCAGTTCTTTTAATGCTTTGTTGTCACTCTCTAAAAATATCCAAAGCTGAAACTGAAGATTATTTTCAATATTGACGCATCTGCCCGGCCACTTATTTTCTTAATTAACTGAATAATTGTTTTATTAATGAAACATGACTCATGCTTGTTTTGTCCCTTCACCCATTCAAACCCCAAAGGTTGGACTAAGAAAACCAGCAAACATTTACATTTGAGAACTTGAAAGCTGGAGAATTTTGTATACTATTACTTTAAAAAAATTCTGTCCACGAACTAATCGACTAATTGTTTCTTTTCTAAAAAGATAAGAATAAACATGAAAGCATGTAAACTGAATTATCATTCCAGCCATCAGCAGGGATGTTAATGAAATTATCTAATGATTCAACAACCAGTCTATTATTTATTTTTTCAATCTCTCTCCTTCCTGGTAAGATTTCAAAGGATGTAGCCAAAGGGAAAGTTGTTGCATTGACAAGGGAGTACAATGTCTGCCCTTTGAAAACTTGTTGGATCATAATTATTTTTGTCTCCTATACTGGGTCCAGCTAAGGTCTTATTAGTTAAACTGATTTTCCAGACCATCATATCTCCTGAAATGCATTCAACTATTGAATGTCTGCAACGGTTCATAGAATTACATAGGATTGCTGATGAACAAAAATTTAATTGTAATCGATTATGTCAGGATTTTCACAAGACATGCTAGTTACAAATTAATAAAGCCTATAAGCTATCCCCTGCTCTGCAACAACTAGTGTCACTAGCAGTCCTATTCCAATCCAATCACATGGATGAAAAATACATTTTTAAAATCTGTTTTTCATCAGATCTTATGTCTAAACTCAAATAATGGCCTGCCTTTGTCAAACCTTAAGTCTTTGATGTTAGCTGCTTTAATAGATCAAATCTTGATATTGGTTCATGATGAATCTGTTTTCTCATTTTGGTGTAAACTGACATAAAATCCAGCCCCTCGCTACCTTGGGCCAGCCTGTTGCCATGGCAGTCATCTGGGAGGCATGCTCCTATCCTATGCTGTTATCACGAATTGCATTACTCTATGTTCAGCACAATTACCCGACTCATCTAACCAGCTCTTAAGGTGCAAGAGCACTTTTCATGTGGTTCACATGGGGTGGAATGGAAACTTCAACCCCATGTCCTATATTTCCGTTTCCCTTTGTGTTTTCTCCAAAGCACGTCTATGTGCAGAGTGCAGTGGATCACCAACATTTGACCGTGTTGACAGCAAAATGACATCTCATTACCTTGCTGATCAATATATTGGATCAGTGAACATTACGACATACGGAAGGTGGTACTCTTCCCTCGAGAGAATCAATATGTGAGCTTGAGCACAATGAGTTGTTTTTTTTACCCCCGAATATTTTAAGAGAAAAGACTCCTCAGAAAGGGTCATAGTAAATGGTAATTCCATTCAAAAAATAAGATACAGTAATGTTTTCTTCAAGTCTCACCTTTACTTATTTTGTAATTCTTCTACTAGACATGTTGCTATTTCATTCACTCATTTAACTTTGTGGAGAAAGAGAACACAGTAAGCACTTCTGTTTGTGCAGGTGCATTTATCTCAGTCTTTACAACATTATCTGGGATTTGCACTAGAGGTTTTTTGAGGGATTTTGCTTGGTTTGTGATTCCTGGGAAAAAAAATCTATAGCTGATATCTGGTTACAAATTGTAATTATTTACATTTCCATGGAGTTTGTAGCATCCAGTTATCTGCTTTGTAGAATTATTTGCTCCTCTTCATTGTAGACCTTGCGCAAACTATTTGGTCATTCAAACTAATGCAAATAATTACGTGTTCTCTTAAAGCGTAGTGACTGTGCATTTGCATTTCTTACAACCAGTAGTATAACAATACAGACTGGTGATGTATAACATACACTTGTTGGTAATTGATCCACAATTTGACAACTGTAACAAGTTCCAATTTATTAGCCTCTTGTGTCTTTCTTTGTGTTTTGAAGAAGATGCTTGTTATTACTATGCACTCCCCTGAGACTCATTATGCCTGTGGAACTGGAGGATATAAAATAATGGTTTCACTAGGGACGTTATTCTCACCAGTAACACATTTTTGGAATGTAAAGCTTCCACCACCTTGTGTGTCAGCTTGTTTTGTTTTGTTAAGGTGCTGGACTGTTGCAGTGTGGACACTGAAATGCCAAGTATGTATTCATGGTCACACCCTTCAAAAGTGTTAAATTGACTGTTGTCATGGATATCCAAATGTGAATCGCGCTGAGTTCAGAGTTTGATGTAATTCAAAATGCCAATGGTTCTCATTTATTAATGGGTTTGATTGGAAGCCTACATGCCACCTGTGGATTTTAATGGAGGGCAATCGAAAGTGGGCATTGTGTTATTGCAGAACACAGCCAGAAATGCACTGTAGGTGTTGTGAATGTGCTCTCTCAGCTTGCACTCCTGCTAATATTGAGAAAGCGCCATGAATCAGACAGTGTCTGTATCACCACAATGCCAGTCTTTAGATTTGCAATGGTTTCAACAATAGCACAATAAATGAGGACCAAAGCTCCCACTAAGTGAGCTGGAGGGGTTATTGGGAGGACATTGACAGAACTGAAAACCTGCAAGAGATAGAGAAACACAATCACACAGTTAGCACAGCACAGAATTCTGGCACTATATTGTTATCTGTAATTGTAATGACCTTACCTGAAATGTGTTGTTCTGATACGTGCGAGGAGGAGTGGTGACTCATCTAGTTTGCATTTTCTGTAACTGTGCTTATCTCAAAGTGTCTCTATTCTGCAGCACAGTTCGTACCTTCCTGTCTCCCGTCCCTGCCTCTGTATCTGTGGATTAATAAACCTTTTCTGCTGCTGATTCACACTTTGCCCAACACAACACCATCCACAGCTGTGTCTATTTTGATCGGAAAATGATAATTTCTTGATATGATGTCATTTAAACAACAACAAACAAAACAACAGCATGTTATTTGACAAAAGTGAATACTTAATATCTGTATCGTGCATCTACCTCAAAAAATCTGTTTATGTATGTGTTCTGTGTTTGTTTTTAGCTGTATCAGTATTAGCCCAAGTAGACCCCTCTCAGCTCCTTTGGCTGTAAATGCCTATGCTTTGAATAGATTTGTTTTGAAAATTTCTCACATAAAAGAACAGTTATTTTAGTGGTTATGGGAGGCCTCAGAATGCAGTAATTACTAAAATAATGTAGCACTGCACTTACAATATCCTCTTTACATTTAATAAATACAGCAGTCAGATAATTTATGTACCCCAGAAAGCCAAGGGAATATCTCTTTTGCTTTTACTTGTTTCTCTTTGTCCTCATGTCTTCCTCATCCCCTCTTTGTTTCATCTCCATCTTCCTCTCTGTCTCTGCCTTTTTCTCATATCTGCTGATAAAGTCTATTAGGAGTCTCTATATATGACAGCCACGGGGGAACATTCCTTTTTGAAGACACTACACACTTCACACTTAAAACAGTAATTGTTATTAAGGAACTGCTGCTTTGGTAGATGAACTAGCTCTCCCTAATGGCTGGTTTTAGGCTACATGTTCCCCAGATGTAGTCTCTTGATAATTCTGTGATTGTCGAGATTCTTTTGAAACCCCTGTTTCGCTGTTTACTCTACAAGCCAATGCCGTATGGTAATTGTGAGGTCCATTCAAGATCATGTTGAGATGCTGTTGCATAGGCATTAGAGTCTCCATACGTCAGTGTAGCGCCGCTGCCAAGAGCCGAAGGAGATGTGTTTCTCTTCAGTGGGTCGTGGGAAGGCTCTCTGCAGACAAGTCAATGTCTCACTCACTCTGCTTAGTCAGGCCTAACACGCCGGAGGCAGATCACTCTCTGCCTGCATATAAATTAAAGCAGATAGCCTTGTCCATGCTTTATTATCTGCTCTGCTGCTGAGTGCTGTTTCAAACTTCTTACTGAGAGGTGGTGCTTATTTCACAGAGGCTAATGACGGGAGCGTCGACCTCATTCGCATGCTTCAAGCTGAGGATGAGTAACGACAACCGCCATGAAATTATAGGAAGCGCTGCAAATGAATGATCAGTGATTCATTGCCGTTCTGTATTTCCATGCTTTTATTACCGTTCCACAGCAACACCTTTGTTTACAGTCGGCCCATAAGGCAGTGTACATGTGTTTGCCACATTTTGAAAAGATTGAACAAAATGTGACTCACGCCATACCAAAGGCTCTTGTTTTCCAACCAGGTTATATTTTGATGTTTTCTCCAGCCATGGAATGATCACTTGCTTAGTCATATTGTAATTACCACTTACACACCAGCATCTGTGTACAGTGTGGCCCATATGTATTTGGATGGTGACACATTTTCAATTGTTTTTCTCTACTCTGCTATTATATTTGATTTGAAAGAAAACAATGACTGTAAGGTTAAAGTGCTGACTGCATTAAGGGTATTTAAGGGCTTTCAAAAGTGTAGAGCTAGTTGCCCTTTTTATACTTAGTCCCTCACTTTTAGGATAAAGCAGCTGGACAGTGACCCAAAGGTGTAGCCACAGCAATCAGAAGGACTTTCAAGTCCAAACATTTTAAAATGTTTGACTGGCCAAGTTAACCATGTGATCTTAATCCAACTGATCATATGTTTCATTGACTGAAGAAAAGACTTAATACAAATCCCAGTGAATATGGCTGCAGTAGAGCATCATCAGTGAAGATACTGGTGATAATAAGATGTATGGGTATCTATAGAGACTTAAATCAAACAGGATTTGCAACCAAATGTTAGTAGTAGAAGTTCCAATCCAGACATTAAAGTATTTAAAACTACTCTGCTATCTCTGAGAAGGGGCTGGAAGCACATCTACTCTTTCTCCCACATTGAGAAGATCTCCATCTATGAATGCCCCAACCACCACCTCTGCTTCCTAGGTTGACCAGTGAAAGAGCTGTGGGCATCAAGATAGCTAGCATTAGCTAGCATAAACACTGCAGCGATTTAGCCAAGAGGCTGTTAAGCAGAGAGTGAAGGCTCTGTGAATAAAGCTTGTTTTCAGGTCTCCACTGTCCCCTCATCCTGTGAGTTTTAAGTTTATATCCTAAATGATCATCTAGATCATTCTTTTGTTTTTACATTCCTCTAACTTCTCAAGAGCATTTATTTTGAATGCAAGTGTTTTGCAACCTCTGTGTGCTCTGCAACAGCAATGTCTTATCTGCTCAATGCATTTTTTGAGTCTGTGTTTAGGTTTGCTAATCTAAATTGCTAGTGGAGAAACTAATACAAGGGTTTAAGATGCAGAATAGAAATTCAGCCTTGGCTCTTTCATTATCCTAATGAAGTCATTATGGGTCTGATAATTGTCCTCAGTTGGCACAATTGATTGGAAGCTGTTGGCAAGTGATATTTCACTATAAGTTTGTTTTCTATATCTCTGTTAATACTAGAAACACTGTAGCATTCTGTCATTACACAGGCATAGTTATTTGGCACAGTAATTCTTATTTTCAGGAAATCTAATTGCCATGTTGTCATTGTAGATGATGATTACAATTTCAGAAGGGTTGATTTCATCTGTTAGATCATCTTCCCTTTCTCTAACATGAATTATTAAAACAGGAAGCAAAATGATAAAATGAGTTAAACCAGACAAATGGAACATGTGACAAGATTAGCTAGATCCATGGGAATCTGCCCACATGAAGTTTGGGAACAACAGTTGTGCTAGTGATTCAAACTGGGGATTTTCAGGACATACCACACATGGAAGGGTTAAGAGTGCGTCACGTTGGTTTGGACAGACTTCTGACTGCTGAATAAATTCTCAAAGGAAATTTTAAAAATCTCCACAGCTTTGAAATCAGAGAGAAATAAGTTTCTGTGGTTGTCCAGAAGGGAAAAGGAGGGGACAAAAAGAGCAGGCAGATAGTGCTTGGATTGCTATGCAGTATCACTAATTGGTATGCATCTCATTTGAGACGTATGTAGCTGTTTTCCTTTAACCTATTATCAGAGGCATTTCTGCTTGAGTCAGTGTCTGAGCAGGGGCAATGCTCACTTAGACTGCTGTTTCTCCTAATTTGCCAGGTTAGGTTCGTCCTCATTCAGGCTTGTCGGAGACTATCTTTCCTCCAGTCCTTTTAAAGAGGATTTCACTCAAACTCATGCCTTCTACTCCCTTCACCCACATCCCACACCCAATCTCATTTACCAGACCAATTTCCTTTCTCGTCTACAAAGCAGAGCCAATGTGAAAAATGCCATGTTCTTGTCTCTTGTGAATGTGAGGGCACATTTTCTGACATGTTTGGCATATGAAGACAGCGCCTGCCCTGACACCAAAACATCACTGTGAACACTGAATGTGATAATGGTACAAGAATTTAAATTCTTTATTCTAAAATATGTAAAATATGCCGTACATTTCAATAGTGTATGTTTAAGCGTAGTCTGTAAGATCTTTGATACTATGCTTTCACTGCTGAGGTGTTTCTGCACTGCATGTATTAGTCAGTTAGTATCACCAATAATGTGATGTGTTTTCCTTTTTGTTTTTTTTTGCTTTGTCTTAGAACATGGTGGTTATTGCTGTTCATGTGCTGAGTACTTCGTATTATGTACTCCAAACAATTGCTGCATCTGTCACATGCTGTGCAGCAGAGGATTTTTCCCTGGAACACCTACTTCTTTGTAAGACCTCTGTATAGATTCAAAACCTTTAATGCAGGGGCATAAACAGTGGTCTAAATTATTTTTTAAGAAATATTTTTTTTTAATTTTAAGTCATGGTAATCTAAATAAATAAAATAAAACATAATGTCTGGGTGGAACACTAAAATCACAGTAACTTCATAATTCTGAAGTTCAGCTTCTCCCTTCCAGACTTGGTGAAAGTCCCACACGCCACAGGCATGTTCTGGCAGAAGGGTGCTCGGCTTGTACCAGGGGGTGAGAAACAGCTCCCTCAGCCAGCAGGATAACATTCTCCTCCCCTCCAGTCTCACAAAACCGCCTCCTGCCAAGAGCCTCCTACTGCACTGCCACCTGGTCTTCTGTTGTAAGTCTAATCCCAGCCAGAGACCCATCCATAAGGCAGCCAGGTTTCCTTATGAAGCTGTAGTTCCACCATCAGACCTCAGCAAGGACCCTGGCAACGACTTGTATGAATAAGTGAGCATCAGTGCCAAGTGTTTAGCTAATCTTCTTTGTTTAGGTGTGATTGAATTACGGGTTTGAATAAGCAGAAAATTAATTGTTGACTTTTAATACCATCCCCACAAATGTGTTGACCAATTAAGGTTGTCATTGATAGTGAGCATTGTACTGATCAATGATACAAGTCTGTGTCATAATTCTGAAATCTTACACCCTGTGGTTAAAAATAAAAGTAATTACAGTAGAGGACAAAGCATTTGCGTTAATATAGCAACTTTCTGTTTCTGGTTTCCAGAAATGGGTGGTTTTATTAAACAAAGGAAACGGCATTTAAGTCAATTGCATGCTTTTGATACAGGATGCCAGAGCCACACAGGGACCCAGACATTTAGTTATTTAGTATGTGGAGGGTTAAGGCTGACCTTTTTAAATGGAATATTCCCTAAGAGCAGTCGCCAGTGACCAAATTTAAGTCTTCAATCTTGTAGATGTAAACTCTGACATTCAGAGCCCTTATGTTTATCTCATTGATTGAGCAAACGTCAAGCACCAAGGCGTTGCAAGCAAATTCCCTGTTCTCCTCCCCTCCGCCTACCATTTTTTTGCCTCTTTTTTAGGGTTGTGCGAATGGTGACTACAAATTGCATGTGATATTTAAACAGCCATAACATTTGCCTAAATCAAACAGTCATTGCCCAAAGCAGGTTGCCTTCATCGGCAGCATGTTAAAAGCGTGGTCTTGATTAGTGTTTATAATTTTCCCTTCTGTCTTTGGTGAGAATGCAGCACATTAGCGTATGCTTAGAGGTGACAAGGCTGCTGTCAGGGGCTCCAGCACAAACTCCTGTTCTGCCAACTGTTGCTGATGATTCAAAATTGTCAATTTATTCACAGAGAATCTAATTTAAATCCAAATTAGCAATTTAACCTGTTGTGACTGAAGTTAGTGAATGTCTAATAACTTATTATTCAAAGTTGTTATTAATTATTGTAATGAAATTGGCCATCCACAGCCATTAAGTCATTTCATGGTAAACACTAGGGATTCAGAATCAGTTCTTAATTCAATAAACCAAAAAGAGGACAGTTCAGATTATTACCTCAGTGCAGTGTTTCTCAAATGGGGTTACCCTGGCTCTAATAGTGGTACCCCTAGGGGTTATTTGGAATACTGCAGGGGTACATGACATTTTTAAAATAAATAAATCAATAAATGTTGATATAAAAATATCAGTCATATATAATTACTCAAATAGTTTTACTATAATAAGTTCAATGAAAAAATGTAAGGTCAAGAAACAACATTTTACATTTAATATTCTTATTTTTAGTGCAGTTGTTGCTGTCCAACCTCTAGAAGAGGTTGTTTCAGACACTGAGGGTGCAGCGCTGTATTCTTCTTTATATAGGTTATTTTTTTAACCAGCAATGTTCTGAACAAATATTTCCACGGAAGTACATTATTGAAAAACAATTGTGCCCTAGTGCACTGTGTGCCAAATCATTTACTCGCTCATGCTTTTAGTCCACAGACTAATGAAAAATCTGAAAAAATAACTTGCAGTTAAGCTAACTGGTGTTGATGAAGTATAAGACGATGATTCTGGGCTTTTAGTAACATTTCCGTCCAACAGTGGAGAACATCCTCTCTGTCGCAGTGCTAGTACCACAGAAAACCCATCGACATCCATAAGTCTTTTGAAGTCAAACAGGCTATGGACCGAGTTATTTTCTTCGCCGGATCAGAGTTGGCTGATTAGTGCTTTGCTGTTATACTTTGCTTTGATCAAAGTTATTCAATCTCAAGGCTCCAAAACGCTTAACTCTCCCTGTTAGCTGCACCATGCCCTCATGACACAGTTCCACTATTTCCATTCTGTCAGAGTAATGATTAGAAACAATAACGTTATTAACGATGAGCAAAATCAAGTTTTGGAATTCTTAAACCTGCAATAACTGATGTTGTGGGTCACTTGAGGGCAGCAGAAATAAGTTGTGAACGCAACATTGACATAAGCAAGGATACAAGGTTATTTATAGGGTTGTATAATGATAATTCAGGTGGTAGTTCCCTTTATGCTACTTGTAAAAATATTTATATGCAAATTATTTACAGTAAAATTGATTGATTGAATTGAACAACTCATAGAAATTAAAATAATAATGCAAAATTCATGTCATCACCTTTTAAGTTTATAGTGAATCTGTTAACAGTTGCTTATTTACAGTACAAATCTGGCAATTACATGATAAAATTATTAATAATTGCTGAAGTGAATAGATTTCTTCCGCCACCCTTATATACAAGCAGGGTTCCCACACATCCTGGAAAACCTGAAAACCCTGGAAATTCAGAGACAAATTTTCCAAGCATGGAATCACCTGGAAATTATCCTGGAAATAATCTGTGTTGAAATCTGGAATTTTTTTATTGTATTTTGGCAGGATAAGCTGTCAGTATGACATTTAAAAGCATACAGCCTAGTAATGATCAAATTTACATCTGTTGTTGTGGTTAATAAAGCAATGTTAATTGTACGTGCAAGATTAACTTTCTGGAAAATAAAATCAATTCTACTTGATCTGAACTGTTACTAATTGGCTTTGCCCAAATTAATGTTACGATTCGAGGATTCGGTAACTGCAACTGCTTTCCCGTATTCAAGAAAAACTCCTGGAAAACATCCAGGAAAAATCCTGTAAAAATTATTTCTTAAAAAGAATGAAAACCCCTGATAAGGGTGGCTTTCCCTTGTCCCTATATGTAAACAGATTCATTGTAGGTTACACTGTATTTTCTCTGAGGCAGATATTAGGTAGCAGCTGGTTGAGGACATACATGCTACTCAATACTTCAACTATGCCAAGAGTCCTAACAAGACGGAATGATGAGTCACACCACACGCTTCTCCTCCCATCCCAGACTGTGTGCTATGTTGACTGGAGTGGATCTGCAGATTCATGTCAAGGCAGAAAAATGTTGGGCACACTCAGCTAATTTCTCATGGCTGTGTGCCACTGGGGCCGGCCCGGGAGCACTGCTTCTTGCTCGGGGAACACGGTACACATACAATCCATCACACAGCCACAGCGATCAGCTATCCAGCCAGCCTCAGCTGGATCTAAGCACCGAAAGCCGACTTCCTTGATTAATGGAGTAGCTGGGTGCCTAATAAAGGTCTTTATGTACCTCACATTTCAAACAAATTGCACCAAATAAGAGTCTTTAGGAACGTAATTTCTTTTTTTGCTGGCTTTATCCCATGGAAAGATCACTGCTTTAACACTGAGTGCCTTTATCCTATACTATGCCTTTATCAAGCCTTTGGTTCTATTTTTACTCCTTAAACATAACTACATTGTCACAGAAATCAATATCCAGCTAAATCCACTGTGCCCCAAGCCTGTGTCATTGTATTCAGAAATCAAAGATCAGCCTTAGAGCACACAGTCCCATATGGTTGTGAGAATCATATGGGGGGGGGGACACCTCATTGGATCTGCGCACTGTCATTGTCCGTGAACATTGTCTGACAGAAAGCAACATGAATGAGCAAATGACGAGGCAGCTCCATTGTCCTTTTGTTCCGTAGTGAAACACAAACAAGCACACAGCTGCTGGAGCTCTTTTTTTTTCTTTTTCCACCAAGTCTCTTGCTATATTGCAGTGTGGACTGGTGTTGAACATATGTAATTACCTGGGCCTCTGTAGGTGGGATTAGGAACAGAATTAAAATTGTGTGGATGGCTAAAGGGAATACAAGAGCTGAGTCAAAACCAAGCTTTAGTGATTGCATTGGGAACAGTAGCAATTGCAGCACCAGTGTATGCATGCTTGTGTGTGTTGTTCATGAGTGTTCTGCAAGAGTTGGGAGAAAAAAAACAGTTACTGCAGTTGATGCGTTCTGTGCACACTCTCCCATCCGCCTGTGGTGCAGAAGAGATATTTATGTGAGGTTGTGACACACCCAGACGCAGTAATGGTTGCATCTGTTCTGTCAGCCTGACCTGAGGGTTCGCTCTGTTTACAGAGCACCGAGACATCCTTTGAGTCAGTGACCCGACTGTGTCAGGAGGCTTTTTGTTTTGATTTTAGGAAGGTTGCTCCAGTCCCGCAGAGTTCACACATTGCTTTATAAGCGAGGAGCATTTGTGGTCAAGTGGTAATGTTTCACAGGCATTTGTTGACTACCAGATTAGATGAACCTTTGGTGATTGTACAGCTGTGGACTGATGGCTCGAATAATATGTGAATAGGGCAGTGTACACACTGATACTGGGTGAAAACTGGATGCTTGTCAGTGCACGGAAAGTGTGTTTATGACAAACCTTCTATCGGGTCTATCTCCCTGCATACAGTAATCATATGATTGTCAGTTCGAGCATCACATTCCCCAAGGTGAGAATTGCCTGGGATTCAAAAGGGGGAGAGAGTGGCTGTTATTGATAAATGAGCAAAGGGATTTTGCTCCCCATAAGCCTTTTTTATCAATATAACTTGTGTCTGTGTAACCAAATATTTCCACTGTATCAGTCACAGATTTACACTGGGTTAAAGAGTCAAGTCTGTAGCATATTAACTCCCTGAATTGCTTTTTCACACCCAAATTCCGACTAGTGCATAGGAGTTGAGTTCTCCTGTGGGGCCAGTTCTTCATCAGTACATTTTTGCTCACTGCTTTCTGAGTTCAAGGTCTCAGAAATTATTGAGGCATTTTGCAGGCAGTATATATGATATGATAGCTAAATACAGTCTACCTAGAAGATTCATTCTGCTAAAAGCTTTTCACTTTTTTTTTTTGCAGTACGCTTGAGTCTACCTGATGTGATAGAGTGTAAGGCTGTTTTTAATACGAAGTCCGTCTGTTGATTGTTGATGTTGCAGCCCTCAGGTGGAGCCTGTGGATGTGACGCCTTCAAGACCGTGAAAACACTTGGAAACCACTCAGGTGTACAATCATATCGTAATATCGCATAGCAGTCGAATCAATTGGACATTCAGCCAGTTGTTTTTCTGAGTATATTATGGGGCTCAGTGCAGCTCTTTTGGGCTTCCTTCCCTGCTGGCTTTTTGGCAGGAAACCGGACTGACCGTTTCACCTTTTGTAGGTTGATGATGAGCTGTTCGCTTTATGCTTGCTAAAATACTTTGTGTGAGGACCAAGGATGAATGAATATTACACTTTAGAGCTACACAAGTTTAAAAGGATTTATGTTTTTGTAACTATAGTAAAAATATATATTTTTCATGTTGAGAGTTGCTGTTGCTTCTGTAGCTGTAAAGCAGACATATTGCAGACCACAGCCATTGTTTAACTTAATGTTTTTCATGGTGAAATATTTTGTCAGCGGTCTTTAAGTGTGAAGTTTAGGCTTGTAAAGCAGTTAACATGGCAGGGCGTTCAGCTAATCCCTGCGAGAGAAAAAAAGCGTACAAGTTGTTACACTTTTGCTGATGTACAAGAAGATGAAGTTGTAACGCATGATCACACAGTAGTGGGATATCTCACTACTGCTGTCAGAGGTTTGATGTAGATGGATGAAGGAGGAGAGAGAAAACACAGAGAGACAGAGACAGATTTATAGATACTGTGTCCTTCAAAAGAAAGTTATTTCACTTCCTATATATGGAAAAACAAATGAGAAACATTGACAGTTCACACATTGACAAATTAGCATTATAGAAGATAATTGTCATCCATAGTGACCATTTATAAGTATATAAACATTGCATAAACGGTTTATAATGCTATAATATAGTTGTAACCAGATATAAGTGTTTATAAATACAGAAACTAGAACCTGTGGGCACCCATAATCGTGGTTGATGTATAAACAGATATTAATTAACAATATTGTAAAATATAATATAAGATGTGCTTTCACTGGAGAAGTTATTATTGACAATATTATATATTAATAAACCAAGGCAGGTGTCCTCATATCTGTTTACACTCCATTATAGTGTTTTATTAACCATTTATTAAATGTTTATTTAGGTTAAAATGTTACCAAGGCAGATTGCAACATAAAGAAAATACGAGCTGTCACACATCTTTTTTTCACCCATTATTGGAGGAGAAAAGTATTGTAAGAAAGTAAGTATTGTGTCTATTGAGATGGCACAGTGTGGACAGCCGATTTCTGGCTTCACTGTAAGCGACAGCATAGAAATTGTGAAATTATGAGAAATATGTAATTAGTTTTTGGTAGTGTCATTCAAAAACAGCCAGGCAATCTGTGAGTTTTGAATAATCCCAAATAAAAGAAACAAATAACGAAACCATGTCCTCTCCACTGCCGTTACATCTCGTCTACATCTGTTAAATTCCCTGAATTGAAGGGAGCTTTCTTGCCACTACAAATGTTTCTAACTTAAAAGGTTTGTCTACCTTTTATTCAGTGACACTTTTTGATATAACCAAAATAGATTATACTTTTAAACTGAAAGGGAGTGAGATCCATATGCAATCATATGACTCAAAAACAAAAAACTTTGACTTGAAAAGATGAAAGGAGAACAATGGGCAGGCACGTCAGCAAGTATGTCAGTCTTTAGAAGAAGCCTTTCTGTAGATAATTTTCTCAGATGTCTGCATAATATTACTATGTTTATTTTCTGCTGGTGGTTTGAAACACATCAGGAAATGTGCGTCTCCTTGCGCAGCCGGTTTTGTCGCCACTTATACCCTGTTGCTATTGCTCTCTTTTCAGGACAGGGCTGCTTCTGCTCTCGCAAACAAAACTGCTGAGAGTGCAGCTTTACATTGTCGTCTGTGAAGTCATCAGCTGCAGTCTAGCAGACCGTGGAAATACAGAAGTTTTGTTGTGACTTTGTTACCTTATTCTGAAATTTTCTAGAGTAATACATTTATTTATGTATTCTTCTTGCTTTTCTCCTTGTGACCCCAGATTGACAGTTGAGAGAGATTTGTCTGCATGTGCATGGGGATCTATTAGGCTGGTTTTGATAAGTGTGTGAGGGATTATTTCACCTACTGACAGCTGTTACTTGTGCACAGAATTTAGAGAGGCAAGTCTCAGAAAATCAGTTGTAATTTTGTTTCCAGGGCTCGTTGCTTGACCGTCCTTGAGTCCAGATTTTGTGCAACTAGGGGTGGCTTGAATTGCTTTTAGTAGATAAAATAAAACTATCAATCAGCCCAAGGCATTCAGGAAGTTTAGATAAACCCACCTGGAATATTGACTGAGCCTCTGCAAACAACATAGGTATTAAAACACTTGTGCTTAAACTTTTAATGTTTCCATTGGCTAAAGGTTTCCTGGTTCCTAAAAATATTACCCAGTGTTCAATGAGACAGAGTGACAGTTGCTCGGCTGACACCGAACTGAAGTTCAAAAGTTCATGTGTGTAGCCTGACTGAGGTTTGTTTATCCTCTCTAAGTAAATGAACAGCTGACAGGGAAGAGGAAGGGTGGGCTGAGCTCATTATTAATGTATACAGGTTTCACCAGGGCAATATTAACAACTATAGCCCGTCCCCACATAGAGTAATGCAGCTGTGAGCTGCCAGGGAAAAAAATTGGATACACTATAGATTATATGTTTCCACTTAATGGACACTGTTTAAGCAGGGATGTTTTGATATTCAGCACATTCTACTTAACAGCATTTACGGTTTGTTTGTTTGTTATCTTGGTTTGAAGCCAAATGCAAAGTATTAACAAGGGATGAGCTGGATACTCTTATTTTACGAGCACTCGTAACAGTTAATATGCTTTTTCTGGACACAACTAGTATTGTCAAAGTGCTGAACAATAATATCTGTAATGCTCTAGTCTGTTGCTCTATCAGCCTAATGATCATGATTAAGTTTTAAGTAACTCTTCAACAAGTCGGTATAACACGACAGTAGTTATGTAGCAGTTAATAAAGCTTTTGTGAACCAAGCTAGCCCAACTACATTAGGGCCACAACTTGATTAATTAATAATTATGTAATTGTGTGGTCCATAAAATTTCAGAAAATAGTCAAGTATTCCCATCTATATTTACAACAGCCCAAGGTGAAATATTTGAGTAGCTTTTTTGTTCAACCAATGGTCCAAAACCCATTCATCCAAAAGATATTCTGTATACTGTCACACAAGACTAAGACAGCTACCATACTGTATATTCACATCTAAGAAAATGGAACTTGGCGTTTTTGCCTTCATTTATTAATTTATCAAAATAGTTAATAATTTATAGTAATAATTATAATAATTTTTTGATTAATTAACTAATAGCTACACTGAATTGCCATCTCAATTTTTACCTCATCATTGAGTCTTACAGTGTGGTCATGTTAGTTGTCGTGTTCGCCCTAACCAATCAGCAGTGACATATCCGTTTATCAACGTCGTTTTAGGCTAGCACAAAAGAAGTAGTTGTTTTGAGCACTTAACTTTACATTTGACATGTTGGTCAAAGAAGTATGTCAATTTAAAAGTTATTTTTGCAGGGAACTTGTACATCTGAGCTCATCCACCGTTGCCATTTTTCTGTTGCCATTTCTCTTGTTGTGGCACAGGAACATGACCAATTTTTACTTGCACTGCGTTCTGAAAGTTCTGATTGGTTCGGTTGCTTGGGGGAAGCAGCCATTGGTGAGCACAACACCAGATATATTTAAATCGCTGAAAAAGGATACAGGCATCAATTCAGAGGTCTGAAAGCTAGAGCAAAGCATCACACACAAACACACACAAACAATCTGCTTAATATATCTGACTTCTGCATTTATGTTAGAACAAAGTGACAATATACAGTTCATAAACTGTAAAAACTGTTTGCCAACCAGATAAACTGACAAACAGAATTACTGCAATTTGATGTCAGAGAAAATGCCAATAAAGCTTCTTTGAAATGAAGAACAGGACTAATCAGATATTTTCTATTTAGTACTTTAATCTTTACATTCCCTATGAATAAACTGATGACTATATGTCATTTTAGTGTAGGAGTGCAGGAATGTAGAGGGGAGGAGGACTGCAGAACTCTCCCTCTCATGTTGTATTTACATCAGGCATACTGTGTTTCTGCCAGTCACCTACTGTTTCTGTGGACATAATCACAGGCACTGAAGCGTGTCTCCCTAATACAGATAGAGATATGAGTATTATCTATTCGGCTGGGGCCTGTTGTATTAACACAGGGAAGGGCTGTTTTAATTAATTATCAATCACTTCATTATACTTTTGACGATAGGGTAAAGTTTTCATCAGAGAAGTTTCATCGTGCAGGAGGTCAATTAATTTTGTTTTAGGCCAGAGAGAAAAGGGCCAAGCAGAAAACCCAGGGGAGTATAAGAGCGGAAATTAGAGAATTGATCTCTGTCACAGTTTTCATGATCTTTTGCTGGTTTGAAGCTTTGGACGATGCTGAAAGGTCAAATTCAGCCGGTGTACATTCAAGACGAGACGTGGAAAAGCAAATAAATGTTTGTGTATACACACAGACTCACAGACAGAAACACATTCTCATGCATGCACTTATCCACCCACCCGTTTGTACACAGACACACACAAATACACAACGCAACCTCCCACACACATATGCACGCAGCTTAGAAATCATATTACACTCAGTCAAACACACGCATACCATGACACATGTCACGTCCTGAGCATTTATATTAAAATGCAACCTGTCTTTTATGTCTGCATCAAAACGTTTTGAACCTTCGCTTCCTCGCTGGGAGTTAAAAGGAAGCTTGGCTGGTCTTAGCAAAATAAAAGAGAGAAGTAATTTAGCATTCAGGTCTGTACTGTCATTATCTGCTTTAATTATTTTATTAGGCTGTGTTGGTGCATGTGCACGAATGACAGAGAGTAAGGGATGTATGCCATACATCCGTTGATGTTTGAAATTGGTTTGATTTGCTCCCAGTTCAATATTATGAACTCACACCTGCTTAGGGAGCATTTTGTGTGTATCTTGTGAGAGGGATAAGGATTTTCTTTTGAAACAGTGGTAGAATAGTATCTTGGTGAATTGCTGTTATTATTCAACTGGCTTTGACAAAATATCTATGCTCAGGGACATCATACTCCTACATATTCCCACAGTCTGTTTGAATGGCATTGCAGTACACGTAATGCTTTTATGTAGCATATTAAGATACATAACTGACAAAAACACAATATGTCTTGATTTGGTAAATGGTACTCATGCAGTAATAGGTCCCAGCTGACTACCTTTTCACTGAATATGAAGCAACTGGTATCTTATTCTGATTGCCCCCCATTTATAATTTTGCTTCTTGTCCTAAGTATTGACAGAAGGTGGGTCCTAATAAACCACAGAGATCACGATTTGCTTCTTGTTTGCAGTGGTTAATATATCTGTACTGACTAAAACATCCTGAAGATGTTTTGTATGCAAACAACAACGACAAGCCGAGGAGTATGGCAAAAAATATTTAACTACTACTACTACATTGTCACATTTAACATTTAGGGCACATTACAATTTAAGTCACACTGGAATTAATAAATTTTTACTAATATGTATGTATTTCTCTCTGTTCCCTCTTATATGTTTGTATGTATGTCCTTGTTGTTTGTCTTTACTTACTAAACTACTTTAGCCAAAATTCTAATCACTAAAAAGAAGGATTTATGTTACCAACTGATGATGTTGGCACTATAATTTGATTCGTGCAATATTTGTGTGGGTGGGTACTAAAAATGTATTATATAACTTAAATCCAGGCACACAGACAGTTACCCAGCCTGGGGCCAAAGTTGTTAGCCGTTGCCTTGCCCCATCTGTCACAGGTTACTGTAGGAAGAGCGGGGGTTAGTGGATTACTGTACCCATATCTGTGATTTTTGACAGTCTGGTCATTTGCCATCACCGGAACTGGACCCATGGAGGAAAGCAAGAAACACTTGCTAGACCATGGGAAGGCCACAGCACTGAGGGTACAGGAAATCCATGTTACGGTTAGTAAGCTAGAATAGATCATTTCTACATTCTAAGTGGAAAAAAACAACAACCTAACAGCATGATGGATCCTCCCAAATATTAAATAAAAATAAGGTCCAGTGTGTAACAATCAGGACGATATACTGGCAGAAATAGCCTTACCTTAGAATGAGACGTTTCTATCTAAAGATGGTCCATGTTGCCTTCTGTGGAGTCCGCCAAGTTAAATCGCCATCTTTCTACAGTAGCCCAGAATGGACAAACCAAACACTGTCTGTAGATAGGGCCTTTCATGTTTTTCACGAGTTTCACAGCCACCGTAGTTTTTCCCAGCCCGTTCTCATTCCTAGGTTGTCAAATACAGACATGAGCGATATTCAGTTAGTTGTAATCTGCTACTTCACCGCTAGATGCCACTAAATCCTACGCACTGGTCCTTTA
This sequence comes from Morone saxatilis, assembly GCF_004916995.1. Lineage (NCBI taxonomy): Eukaryota > Metazoa > Chordata > Actinopteri > Moronidae > Morone > Morone saxatilis. The sequence continues at coordinate 9,845,012 of NW_023339796.1, read as the reverse complement.
AAAGACCAGCTTAAATAGGTAATGGTATGAAACAAGGGTACGCTAGTGTCAACTTTTGTAGTCTATACATTATGACAAGCTGTAGCCACTAGCGCACCATCGAAGTTGACCGTGTGTCTCATACCGTACCAACTCCAGTCAGACTGTCAGTCAACAGCTGTCAAAAGAAACAGCTCCGAGCTTACACAGTTTTTACACAAATATGTTCAGAGTTTTATCTTCTTTTGAAAAATACTAAGATAAGCTGTAGTATCCTTTATTTCTCACACAAAATCAAAAATCAATTCAACTATAATACTAAAGGCAGGCAAAAAATAATATTAATAAAGTTTGAGCAGAGCAGAGAGGCAGTCTGATCTACTTTTTCAGCCCCTTCAGACATTTTGAGATTTTCAAACCTGTTTGATTTTGTCAGCACAAAATCTACAATGCTGTTACACTGTGAGATGACACTAAAAAAGAGAATGGTGGGCAACAATTGGGAGTGAAAACTTGCTCTGCAGCTATACGATCACAAAAAGGCACGGTGTAGCCTGCTGGTTTGATTGCACTTAATTCTTTTTGCCCATATAATTTACCCCCAGCTCTCTTCAGAACAAACAACACATGCAGCTCACATCTCCTTAACCATTCCATCCCGCATAATTGGCCTGTCCTTTATTGTGTCTTTTTACCCCAAATCAGTGCACCCACAGTCACTGCTGTGAGCTGCTTCTTTCTTAAGCTTAAGCTTTAGCACAGTAGGGCAAAAAAACACATTTTGTATTTATTTTCAGAAGTGTAGTGTATCAAGTTTCTTAAAAACTAGATCCAAGTAACCGACATAATTGTATTTTGTGGAGCAATTTTGTGATGCTACAGATACATTTATGGTTCAGCTTCATTTGACACTATTTTCAAATGTTACAGATTTCCACATCCCATTGCATCAACTGACCACACCTTGGTATTCCTAGTGCTGAAAGGCTGAAAGGGTATCTTTCATCTCCGTTTATCAGAAAAGTTCCTCATCAGCCATTGTTTGCTGCAATAGAGCCACACAAATAATCTTGTGCACTGAATCCTGTTGGAAATAAACCAAGGCTTCTTCTCTTCTCTCTTCCTTTTGATCCCCACCCTCTCTGAAAATTTAGTTTTTCTATTTCAGAGTGTACCTAGTTGTTTAAGCACGGATTAAGCATGGGAAGGAAGTGAACCCATCGGTATCAGCAGGCAGTCTGTAGATATTTTTTTATTTCTCTACACTCAAAATGTGCTCTAACCCAAGGCTCATTTGTTGATATTTTGTTGCGTTTTGACAGCGTCTCCAAAGTTTTCCCCAAGGGGCTGAAAGCTTGAGTTCCCTGTGGCGTGGTGTTTGATTGATGCAGCCTCTCTCCATCTATGTGATGTGTTCACTGATGCGGTGGTGATGGAGTGAGATACCCCTGCTGAAGCTGATCTAGTGAGCAGCTGGCCCGTGTTCCCCACTTACATGGTGACTTCGCAGTTGTTTCCCATCACATTTTTCCTCCTCATTATAACTTGAGGGGGTAGGTTTGCTGCTTTAGCTTTAGGGATATGGCAGGATTTACTGAGCCATTTTCCGCCCCAGGTTAGTCTTTTTGATGATACTCCTCTAGAATGTAGATTCACGTTTAAAGTTAAAGTGAAAGTGCAAAGAATAAAGTTGTCGGCTCTCTGCAGCCGTTTTCATTACCACACCCATACATTTGACTTTGATGGATGTAAAATTGGCGTATATACGTTTGGGTTCTGATAGCAAGTTAGCAAAATACTCAGATTTGCTTAACTTGACGGAAAACAAACATTACCCCCCTAACACTACTCTCCAACTCCTCTCAACTGTGTGTTTTTTGGAGTTCAGCAAGACCAACATATTGGCAATACTCAAGAAATTCACCTCAGTTTCAGGAGAATCTCACATTCAAACTTATTCATGTCATGTTAATACTTTAAACTTATCACCTCATTAATTCTGCATAGGTATGTCCAGTATCTGGAGGAAGTAGCTTGTGCATTATAAGATTTAAGTAGGTAGGAGGTAGGCTTCAGTTCCTATTTTAGTACATACATATTTCATCAATATATCATATCTAAATGCTACTCAACTCATCTGCAGTAGCTACAGATTGTTAACATTAATTAGGCTTCCAGTAAAAAACGCAGTGTTCCTCCTAAGATAAGTGTTAAAAGCTAAATCTAATATGATTTCAAACATGGATTTGAAAATGCTATCAAACACAAACCCCTGGAATGTGATTATTGACAATAATGAACATCAGATGAGCTTTGTTGATATGCAGGTTAGTGCAGAACTGCATAGTCTCTATGGAGCGACTATAAGCAGGTTGGTGTTGTGCAGTGAAAAATAGAGGTACCTGCTGTACACTGCTGTAGAGACGCCTCCGTAGGGATGGCTCATTTCATGCCTTACTGATGTCTGTCTTCAGTTGATACGTCTACTAATTTTAAGCAGAAGCAATCACCCTGACCCTGTATCTGCTACCTAACCATGACCTGAGCCTCTGTATCAATGCATGTATGGCGGACCCTTTACTGGAAGGTCATCTCTTAAAGGAATACAGCTTTAAAGCATACAGTATGTTCAAGCAAATGTTTCCCTTTTGTTGAAGAGTTCATGTTTTTAAGGTGAAAGTGTGGTTTTAAGTAGGTGGAGTATAATTTCTTCCTTTCAATAGCATATACTCAATTTGCTACCATACTGGAAATCAAGGATAGGTTTTTCCAGAATGAATGGTTTTGTTCAGTGATCATTTAATGCTTGAAAAATCTTCAATTCAGAGGCTCACTGACTTATATAAGTTTCTATTGAACCTCACTGTGACAGTTCAGTCACTTTTGTGACCACAAACATCCTGCAAAAACAAGAGTCTAATCTTTTATGCAATGCGAAACTGCTCCTTTGGCGTTACATGAAGCTGACTTTGAAGACTTGGCCAATGTTTGTTTGAATTTGCATCCAAATGAGTTACATTTACATCTTTACGCCATGGTAGGGCTATCAGTTCTAACCAGAAAATGTACTATAGGATCATCCAGGTACTGTTAGGGCCATATCTCATCTTCTCTGTCTTTTTATAGCTGCACATTGGTGCGACATTGCAAAGTCTTGTTGCTTTCCATGGTGTTCTGCAGTAAATGTGACTGTAACTAATGCAAACTCCTCCATCCTCAGGGTAAAGAAAACAGTATTACAGCTGAGAGTTCTTCTGTTTAAGATGGAAGATCAAGGGTCTGGACCAAACCCCCAGGAAGAGTACTTGGTTTTGAAGCCAATTTGACATAGTGGCCAAACAGTGTTATTACAGCATTACAGTGACGCACGCAGAAGTGGTTGTAAAATGGTGGATCCATTTTTTGTGGATCACTGTAAAAATTTTATCCATTCTTCTCTATATTTGAAAGTATTATTAGATATAATTTTATCCCAATTCAAGTTAGTGGGGGGCTGAACCGGAAGTTAAGGCCTCAGCTGGCAGAAGTCTCTAGTGTGCCTGCTCTATGGGTCCCACAATGCGGAGCATATACAGAAATTCTGGGTAATTTAATATCTGAAAGCAATGTATTTGTCGCGGCTGTCAAGCACAATGCCGTCCCAAAACAGTTGTGGGACTTGGAGCTTTGTGGTGTTATTAATGGCCACATAAGCAAAAAAATGTGTTTGTACGCTATACAGATTGTAAAGCCCCCTTGGGGCAAATTGTGATTTGTGATTTTGGGCTAAATAAATAAATTTAACTTAACTTTACTTCCTATTCCTGATATTTGCATTGTAATGTTTACCCTGTTAAAACAACTTCAAATTTCCGGATCTGTCTTGTCGGAATTCAGCTCACTCAGAGATTCACATATGCTCTTTCACTGACACTATTTTAACTGGGGCAAGATCTGAAACTCTGCTCAAAACAGTAAGATCAGATGGAAATGAACTGCTGAATCCACTGTCTTTAAAAGTCCTAAGCGTAAGTGGGCCTTAAATACAAGTAACTTTATGTTTTGTTCTGAAGTGTTTACTGTATATCCAGTATTTAGATACCCTGTAATCTAGATTTATCTGTTATTTTGTTTTGAATATGCAAAATATAGTATAGTATACCAGTAATATAGTATAGTATAGTATAACTTCTGTATTGTTATCTGATTGTTTATCAGCTCTCAATATCAGTATTGTTATAGGTCTGACTTTAGTAATAAGCAGCGGTGTTCCCAAAGGACAAAGTTAGTCACTAGACCTGCAGATGTTGACATTATGAGACATGTTCCACTCAACCTAAGCTGAAAGACATCAAGTTAACTGAATATATGGTAAAGGACATTGTTTAATCAAATGCTGTCCATTTTATTTCATTACATGTGACTGGAATGAAGATGGAGTCTGAGGCTAGGATGTTGTAGACTATAGAGTAAGAAAGATAATTTCTTTGCTTCTAAAAAAAACTGGAGAATCCATGACGGCACTGGGAAAAATACCAATTTTTAATCATACAGAATGTTCATGATCATCTTCATTTGCATGTCAAGACCTGTATTTGCGCATCAGCTTCATTACCCTGGAAGGTGCATTGAGTCATCCTCCTCCTCACTGATATTTTTTCCCTCAGCATAATTTAACTCAGACACCTGATCAACAGACTCCTGTTGAACAGCTTTAGAGACTACCTTATACACAGCATATGATTCAGTGCTCATCTGCCCAGAAAATAAGTAGATTGAGTGTGAATCTGCTCTCTGTGGACAGCTTCATAAAAGAGCTGGTTAGCCACATGTTGTTATGGTTTGACAAGTGATTTCTCTCATGGTAGCCACCTGTAAATCTTCACTCTGGCTGTTGATTGCAGCCAATGTGTATCACAGGCTTATTCTATTTTGTGGGGTAAACCAAGGCTATATTGATTGTGCTTGTGAACTGTTTCATCCTTTGTGTTTTCAGATGCCTAACATTACCAAGACACCTATAGCATAGCATATAATACTGATAAGCCCTGCAACTCATTACCACTGACAGCTCAGAACAGCTGGTAATTAAGAATTCATTATGAATGGTTGCTTCACCGTTATCTCCCTTCACTGCTGATTTCACATGGTAGCTACAGTAGCTTTGCACTTGGTAACAGCAATAGTCTGCTACCAGCGTGTCAAGTCTGACTCACTGTTAGGCAATGTAAAATGTTGCTTACAATCCAGCAATAAACTACTTTTATCACAGAGAGCCAGCCTGGCCATCTGACATTGTGTCAATTATTATGAAGCCTGTTGTCCAATATTAAGCTATCACTGATGGGTATTTGTTTAGGTTTTTACAGATACTAGTGCTAAAATTGTACTTTTAAAACAGTACTGGTACCTAAACCGATTTTATATATATATATATATATATATATATATATATATATTTAAAATATATATTATGAAGACTTTTTTGGAGCTTTACATTTAAATCAGAGAGTGTGGCGCAGTACAAAACTCCAGAAATGTATGCCTGCAACGAAGATGGAAGGCAAAAGAATTTCCTGACTTAAGATTTCTGCTCCACTGAAGCAGGACCTTTGCTTTTCTGTAGACACACCTTAAACCTGGTCTCACTCTGTTCTAGCCGAAAGAAAAACAATTTTTTTTTCCTTCTTTTTTTTTGCATCTTAATGTTAAATTTCAACATTTAATTACACCAGACCTGATTAAACCACTGCTTGCCCTCAATACATGAGAACAAATGGATGCACCATATTACGTTGTATCAGAAAATGTGCTTCCATTCTTTTCTGAACCTTCAATCATGAATGCTGAGAGAGTCGGCAAGACACGACGAGACCAGCCTCATAATTAGGAAGGGCTCAAAAAACAATTTCACTGGTGCTGCTGAAATAATGACTGTAATGAGGTTTAAATAACCGCAGTGCCTTCCATAGCATTTCCTGAATATATTTACATAGGTATGTACTGATATGTATTACATTTCTATGTGATTATTAACTATAAAAATGTCACATTATTGCATTTGTACTGAGATAAAACCTCAAAATACAGAAGCTGCTCTGGGGCTCATTATTGAGTGAAAGCTCAAGGATGGTTTTGCTGACGACAGAAAAAAATCATTTTTTTCCCAGCCCCAATAATGTCTGATTTGAACATTTCTTCTCCTCCTTTTGTTTGTTTGTGGTATAAAGAGTCTGTCTTATGGCTTATGTGCAATAAAAAATAAAGCAAAATTCTAATTTGACAACAACAGTGTTCTACAGAGGATTTATTACAGATTATCAGAGGATTCTTGTTGATTTACATAAAATATAATCTCCTATATCAAGTGGATTTGCATCAGAACTTTACATCCTACTATATTTGAACCAGCATTCTTAAGTCTTCCTCAAACTAATCCTTGATGACCTTTTTGCTCTTGAAAGCACTGACTGTAATTATTGTATAATTATCAAAGTCCCAGTGAGAAACACACAGACAGATAAAGCCAGACAGAAGAAATGGTAGAAAGAGAAAGTAAAGCATCATTTGGGGAGCCTTTACTAAATCGTTATGAAGCCAAATATAATATGTTTCAAAAGTCTATATGATATGGTGGCAATATCACAAATCTTCTAAAGCACATAAACATCATCCCCATAAAAGAGCATGAAAAGAGATAACGATCAGAGAAGGGGGAGAGAAAGCAGCCAAATGTCCCTGCATCATGTGCCAGAGTGAGGCTGAGTTCTCTGATGAAGCCTTTCAGAGAGGCAGCCATTATCCAGGTACAGAAACTGACATACAGCACTGCACAGAACACGGTCGGTTGAAAATCCAGGCTTGATTGTTCAAACAGTAGGGCCCCTCTTAATACAGGATGTCTATGTTACCTCTATATTATTTTGTTAAATAATACGCGGATCACATAAATAATATGTCTGGATGCTCAAACTTTTAGTATTGTAATTATTTTTAGTGTAATGGATTCATGAGTATGATTTAAAAATGATTTCTAGTGAATAAATTAATACAAAAAAAACAATGCACAGTTGTCATTATGCTTCACGGTTCTAATTACCAAACAACACGGTAACTACAACAGCTGTGTAAGGACTTATATTAATTATATATTACAACTACTACTGTATGTGTACCTAGATATCAAAACAAAAGAGAGAAATGGCTCAGTGAAAGAAGCAAAAATGCATTAGTGCTATTTATAAAAAGCCTGCAGTATATTGCACCTAACCTATTGCACTTAATATAAGGAATATCCTGTTTTTTGCCCCAAACTGTAGTTCGAGCCTGCCGTCTTTTTTCTTGTTGTTGTTGGGTTGTTTGCAGTTTTGTTTTTGTTCTTTTTATTCACCCAACTACTAGCAATGTGTGATATTGGTGGACTGGTGTTATGATAATGTTGTGTTCACAAACTTCTTTGACACTGTCAACCAGGCAAGGCACAACCTTACAACCCTATTAGCTGACAAATAGTCTTTAGTAGTACAAACACGTAGTTTGGTTCTGTCTTGTTATGGAGAATCTTACATTTGTGTGTTTTATGAAATTCCACCAGGTAGACAGATTTATTATACCATAATTTTTTGGCCCAGTCTGTAGTTAGTAGGTCATGGCAATGGCAGTTTGTTGGCTTTTTCCAGACAAAATGAAGTAATTCTCGAACTCAACCAGAATAAATATGTGAAAAACTTCGGATGTTGCCTTGTTTTTCATGCCTCTGAAGTACAAGGCCATGTCATGTTTGGTTAGATCTTGGCGATGTCCCCAAACCGAAATCACCCCACAGTTCCTTCTGACTGCTACAGATGGTGGAAAGTCCAGGTATTACATATTGTCTGCAGCTGTCATGCAGAATTCATGGACCCGTAGTAACATATGTAACTCTTGTTGAGGGTTGTAATTTGTAGATCGAGAGAGTGCAAATGACTGTTGAGAGCTTCGGTTGCGGTTGAGAGCTCTCTGAATTAGCTTTTTTTTTTTAAATATATGTATTTAACAGTATGTGTTCAAGCTGAAAGGTTGATTGCTAGTTTGCTCTTTAACAACCATGATGGATACTGGCTTTAATTTCCTTTCATATTTCATTCATTGTTTTTCATTTTCATTTCACACTCTGGTAGTGTTTTGTGGCATGTCCATAGTTTCTCTGTTTTTTAAGTTTGGTGAAAATGAGAGCTCAGTTTTGCAGACCATCTGGTATTGGTTGAGCATTGATGAGTCATTCATAGCACAAGACAAAGTTAAGCCAAGTGAATCAGGTGAGATCTGTATGCAACAGCAGTCGAATGCATTTTGCATGCTCCTTTGTGCAGTTAAGCAAAAGGATGTTTAACTGTGAAGTGATCCTACAATGTTGTCTCATGTCTGTTAGGGCACCATTTCTCTGTAACTATACAAATAATCTGCAGAAGTTCAGTGAGATGGATACCTTGTGTTCGATATTTAATCAACAACCAGAAGTTAATTGTTGGTCTTGTGAGACTTGGCATTGTTGGAGTTATGCAATTACAAAATTGTGACAAGTTATCTACCAGCTCGATACAATCCATCCATTTCCAGGTGGAGATGATCATACTGCTAGCCGTAATTAAGCTAAGGATGACAAGATTAGATGCTCATTATACGGATGCCTGGAGAAATGAGAGATAACAGCATAAACTTGATAAGTTCAGGAGATGAAAAGACGAGAACTGGCAATTTATGGCAAAGACAAAGAGAAATGAAAATTGTGCTGTCAATTTAATGAATCATGAATTTTGCATAATCACTTAGTGGTGGAAGTGTTATCGACAAGGGGGAATATTCCTCCTCATGAATATCTAATTTACTTTGTTGTAAGATTTAGGAGGTCACAGACCGAAAAATTCCTGAAAAGATTTTAAATTGTTAATTGGTTTATATATGCAAAGCTTTTTGGTTTGTTGCAGTGTTGAAAGTGTAAACATATTAAACATATCATGAGACAGATCCTCAACCCCCTGAGGTTGACTACCAGCAACAGTTGTGCTTTTATTAATAACTTTCGATCTGTGCATTCAGAGAAAAACAATATAATATACCGAGGGGGGGTCTCCTTGCCACAACTGCTTAGGTACCCTCTCTTTAAAGCTTAACTGCTTCCCATCGTATGTAGCCTCCATGCGCTGTAAAAAGTGGTCATGTGGGCCAAAACCATTAAAGATTACTGCTCATTCATAGATCTTTTCAGTTAAGTGCCTATATTCTTCGCCATCATATTTTCACTTTACATCTAATTTGACTGACACAGCAGAACCCTCCCCTTCCCCTTTGCAGAGAAAATCCTTTAGTAACAACCGTAGTAAATCCTTTCCAAGGGTTCCTGCTCTACGCCGTTTTAAATCACCAACCTGCCCATCGACATGTTTCTATAAATAGCCCACTGAGTTTTATTACCGAGCCTTTACACTGACGGCAGGATGGCAAAACTACATGACACAGGCGGATACCTCCCTTACAATTAATAACAAGAAATGCCTCATGCTAATTAGCTAACTGCCTCATCGCCCTTTTCTTTGGAGGGGAGGTATACAGTAAATGAGTTCAGTCATGCACAAATAGTCATTGCATTTGGTCAGAACCTGATTTGTAGAAAAACACAGCATAAGGTTTACCTTTATTTTTCTAGACAATAGGTGACATTGTAGCCTTTGCATTACTCATACTATATTGGTGTTGTCTCTATTCAACATAACATATTCACCAGATTCTTAAGTAAAATATTTATTTCTTGAATGGAAAAATTGATAATAACTGAAGTAATAATTTGTATGTTTTAATGCCAAGTTATGAACACCAGGTATGTTTTGATTTTACATTGATTTACATTTAGAGACTTGAAAGAGTTTTATCCTTTTCATTTATTTCTTTTCAGTGTCAAAGAAAAGAAAGAAAACAAGAAAATGTTGGGTATGCTATGATTATACTCAATCCTCCTGCAGCAATCACAATGTAGACATGTGTTCAATAGAATGAGTGGTTTGCCTCGGGCACTTGATTGTATTGTTTCCTTTCAATTGATTTAGGGGGGAATCAAAAGGCACCATATGAGTGGGCTCCAGGACAAAAAACACATCCACTGCCGCAGAGCGTTTGTTCTTCAAAACACAGGAGGCATAAGAAAATGCTTATTTAACCCATACTTAACCACAGAAAACAGCACCATGGAGTTGGGTTTTTCTCTGAGGCAGAGCAGTGGATCGTAAAATCATAGCAAACATACCGATCATTATCGTTAGCACCTTTGGTATCATGTCTGAACTTTGTGAGTGCAATTATTTCAGGTGAATTCTTATTGTGAAATTATATTTCAGTTGGAATTAAATTTGATGATGAAGCTGTAATCTGTACTGGAAAGTAGACAAGTTGCGAACATCTATTTTTACCCTGTGGGCAAATCTGAATCAGTTGTGTACACTGTTTGCATATATGAATTTACTTTACATAGTGACTGCAGCAGTAAATGAGACCCCAGCCTGACAATCCATGCCCACACACATTGCTGTGTGTGTAGGAGGGGGATTCGATGACAAGTCCAGGATATATAGTGCTTGACTCAAGCTCACTTGGTATTCCTGTGTATTTCAAAAGCCACATAATTCACACAGAAAGGTAGTTTTCATGCCAAGACCCACCACATACAGCTTACAGTGGCGTTTCACGTTGCATTGTAATGCATGAATAATATCCTCTTCTTCACCAGCTGTGATAGCTACAACAGCAGCTAGATGGATGAAGAGGTATCTCTTTGTGCTGCATCTATTTGATTCCCCACCCCCCAGAGCTACAAGCAGGAGCCTTCTCCAGCTAATGATCCTTCACAAATTAAAAAGCTACAGCCCTGAAACCACAATCCCCCCCTCTCATCCATCAAAACATGCCCATCTTTGGACCAGTCCTTATTGAAATAGATTTAATTCTGTGTTTCTCTTCTCACACCTTGATGACACATGTCTGCACATAAACTGCATTATTAGCGTGAAGGAACAAAGAGATCTAAAGACCAATTGATCACCAAAATAACAGCCTGACTGACTGATTGAGCATCTGTTTTGTGTACAAAGCAGTCTGTATACTGTACAGATACCAATAATTATGTGTATTAATTGTCTCTTAACTGCCTGATTACACAGGTAAATCGATGTAGATCTGAAGTGTTGTAGCAAACATCAAGACCTTGCTCCTCTCTTTTCCTTCTCTCCCACTGCACTAAACGTAATCACAGTGTCAGGGAAAATGATTGTCCTTAAATTATAGAATGTGTTCATAAGGACAAATGGCAGCACATGGCATCGGCTTTTCTATCCTCCACAGATTTGCCCTAAGAGCATTTATCATGGGTGGACAGACTTGTTTGCCTTCCTGTATGCTATTGGTCATGGAGGCTTGAGAGTAATGGGTGGAAAGCCAAGTCCTCTTCCGCTGCCATGTACGAGCGGCTCACACAGGCATCCAGACCTGCTGTAATCTCTCACAAGAGTGAACTTAAATTAAATTGAAATTCTCAGGTGTCAGAAATGTATGAGCGCCCTTCTGCAACTAGTAGTCTAATTACTTACAGGCACTTATTGTGGGGGTTTTTTTGCCCTTAGGCACACATTTTATATTTTACATGGAGGATAAAATTTGCTTCACATTAGATAAATCAGCCTTCTTAGACGCCTCAGAACAAGATGAATGACAGCCATCATTTATAAATGTTCAGCTATGCAATCATACGAATATATTTTGTTTGAATTTGGTGGCCTGAGTCATTTTGAAATGAAAGCGACTGAATGTGACATCCATGAGAATGAAAAAATCAAATTTCACAGAACACAGACTTCACAAGTCTCCTTTGAGACCTAATCTGGAGGCTTGCCTCTGCTGACAGGAGCAGATCTGGACTAGGATAGATAAATAGCTTGTTTGTCTATGCTAACAGAATGATTTGTGGCTCAGTAGTTGCTCTATGATGGAATACACACTGGTTTCTCTGTGTGTGTGTGTCTGTGTGCGCGTCTTTGTGTTCACACATTATTATTATTATGATTTGGCAGCACAATATCCATCACTTCATTAGTCTCTTGTTCCCCAGGTCTAAGTTGACTCATAAGTTATTAGTTTGTAATACAGCTGGGTTAGTTGTGTATAATTCTGTTTCAGTACTGGAAGTTGATCTGCCAGCTGTATTCTTGCTTTGTGGAGAGTTTAGTCCATTGTGTAAAAAAGTTATTATCCTTGCCAATTTCTGTTGAAACTTTGTGAGAGGTCTTAATTCAATGCTGTGTCTGTTACTGAGGCTGTAGTTAGTAGTGGTGTTGTACTGGACTGCATTATACTGAAATGTGTTTCTAATATTTTGCCCCCCCAATGGTCAATGGTGGGAGCAAACATTAGAAACACTTCTCAGTAATGCAGTCCATTTCAACACCACTACAGCCTCACTTATAAACATATAGTTACATCAATACCTCTAACAGTGACAATAATAACAGTTTACTTTAGTTGATAGTTTTGATTAGAGCGTTTTTACAAGCAATAAGCACCAAGTGCTATCCAAAGTTAGGAAATGTACAGGACATAAACAGATTTAAGAACAATTACAAAAGGTAGAAAACAGTAATTATTGTTTACTGTAACATATAAAAAAGATAAAACAAATCACGTTTTCAGACACAATAGCTCTTTTCTACAATCCTGTCTCTCTGGGTAAATAAACATTGCCACCTGCTGCCAGCCTTTATTAATTGAATCAGGTCACAAAAAAGATTCTTTGAAATACTTTTTTTTCTCTGTCAGTGCACTGACTGACATTTCATTTTGCTGTCATAACTAAATGGATCACTTAATTGACTGGGAGAAATGTCAACCGCAGAACCTTTGTGGGCACAAATCCTATTAATGCATGTCTTCAGATATATCAACAAGCATTTAGTATCATAGCTCAAGAATCTATCAGTGTGTTTTTCACACACACACACACACACACACACACACACAGAGGCAATGCAGCTGTTTGACTTTTCAAAGTCTCTCTATTGGAGAAGCAGGGATGAGGTCTTGAAGACTGTACTACCCGCGGGGTAAGACAGTTTGCAGGGACTGTGTCTGTAGCGAGCGCTTGGTGGATGAGCAGTGGAGATGCGTAGCAGATAGCTCTGAGGCACACAGGAGAGCTTGTTAAGGAGGCAGCTGAAAAGGATAATGGAAGCTTCTCACTTCACTGTCTGCTAACGGGCCCAGACAAAAAGGGGAAGAAAAAAAAGAATCTGCTCCGAGAATAGACATGAACCCAATACAATAGGCCCTGGTACTGTATGTAAGCCTCCTCACCCCAAAAGACAATCATAGGGCCCTGTAGCAACTGCCAAAATGTTTTTTCCTTGAGACGGGGAAGTAACATCTCGCACTGCTGAAATGAAAAGTTGGTCTTCACAGTTTAGAGTTTACATAGCTTTATAGGTTCTGTACACAACGCCCAGAGAGTTGAAAGCCAGAAAAAGCTGTAAAGACGTGGAGTTAATAACTGAGCAACAGTACAACAGGAGAGGTCAGGTACTGTTGTTTATTTCTCCAAAACAATGGCCAACTGTCTGTGTTGTGTCTAATTTGTAGCATCTCCAAAACATGTTCCAGAAACTATTGATTAACTGTTGTAGAGTATGAAATGTTTCATATGTATAAGCCTTGGTGTCCTTGCTTCTGTCCGGCTTGGTTAACCATCAGAAAGATTTAGTTAATCCTGGGGGGAATAAGGGAAGTAGGGCTCAGCGGGGTGTTCCCATGGATTAATGTCACAGGTTGTAGCTGAGTGAATGTTTACTTGCCCAACTTAATTGAATTCCGCATGCTTCATACACAGCCATTACAGGCCAAAGATAGCCTGATTAGTTAACTCAAGCCTGCAGCCCAGTGACAGTTCTCTGCCACACCAAACGATCAGATGTAATAGGGAAAGATTCTTGCAATCAGTACAAATACAGACTTTAGTGCCATTGATTCCCGAGCCGACTTATGTACCCATTTATTTTGTCTCAGCTTAAAGTTGGCTGTCAGATGTACAGAAAGAAGGTAATTGGTTTCACTGTGTTGTTCACACACCACTTCCCCGTCACAGCACAGCTCAGATGAGGAGACCACACATGAGTTTTTAAAAGATTTATTAAACCCGAACCCTCAAATAATCTCAAATATGGAAATAAGTATCATCAAGAGTGTGCGCGGTGCATGGATTAGTCGGCAAGGCAAGTCTATTTGTGTGGCACTTACACAATAACTTTAAAACACAGAAGAAAAGAACATTTGAAAAGACAATGAAAAGGGAAGTAAAATATAAATATATGGGAATATAATGAAATAAGATGATATAAAATAAAAATAGACAAGAAATAATGAAAAAGAATAAAAGTTAAGCTTGAGTTTTAGTGCAGTTAGTAATAACAAGCCACAAGTTTATTACAGGAAATAAGCAGTAGAGAAAATTAATCAAAGGTTCAAAATAGAAGTTTTTACCAGGATTTGTAAGTGGCTAAAGTTGGTATGTGTATATATAGGTGTTGAGATATATATATATAGACCTATAGGGCCTGCTGCGTTTATATGCAGGTATATCAGAAATGTGTTAATATTGTTTTTAGGCCAGAAAATAGCATTAACTCTCTAAAATCCCTTCTATAACTGACTAGAAGCCGTGGGGATGTTAATGCTAATTTGAAGCAGTAATATATATTGAAAGAAGTCCATTGAAAAGGTCCATCCTGCTGGAGGGCATCACTCAGGTTCTCCAAATCCTGTATGGAAATTAAATCTCTAATTTTCACTATATTTTAGATAAAAGAATGATTTACTTATTGCCTTAGTGTGACTTGGAAGCTGTGATCCATCAAAACATAAAGATTTCTAACATGGCCTTTAGTCTTTATAGCTTAGATTAAAGTGGGCATTAACTTTAAATCGTTCCTCCTTGTTGCCAAGAAGAAATGTCTCCGTCTTGTCTTCATTTAACTGAAGAAAAAATTTAGTCACGTCCGGTTGTTTACTTACTTTCTGTAAGCACTGACACAGTGGGAAATGTTTTGTACTGTAGAAAGTAAACACGAGTATAAACCCACCCAAAACAAGAAACCAAATACCAGGGGAGGGCGAGAGTGACTGACTACGTCCACCGGCTTATGAAGCAGAGGATCCAGCCTGCACAAGGTGTCAGCCAACCCTCTGATGGACTTCCTGACAATCTCCCTGAGGGAGAAGACAGCAGACAGCACCAAGCAGCGCTATAGGCCTGTCACATCCCTCACAGTTATTCTGCCTTCCTACTCTGTTTCATTTTCCAGACATCTTTCAGACAGCTATCAAAACAATCAAGCTCCCTCTAGTTGTATATTAATTGGTCCACAGCAATTTATAGCCGCTATAATTAATGGCAGTGGGAGTGAAGCAGAAGCAAGCTTGTGTTCTCAATGCTAACTTTACACCCAGGCATAAATGAGAAGAGGGAGTAATTCTTTATTGACAAGAACTGTCCAATACCTCCTTTGGACTGTCATTGCTAATCCAGTTAGCTGACTTTATACAGCAGTGCAAAGTCAGGGCCAGCAGGGAAGACATTATACTGTAGAGCTGCTTAAATACTCGAGTCTATTTAATCATATCAGCATCCCTCTAAAACACCACATATTGACTAAAGGGATCAGACTACTTAGTTGTGATGATTAGTGGTAAAAGATCTAATGGATTCCATCAATCAACAAACACTTCATTGATCTGTCATAGTGTTGTGAGAGTTTTGTATAAAACACTCCTTTCTTTTTAATCAAGGCTCACTTTCTAGTTTTTTCTGCAGCTTTCAACAGCAGATGAAGAACGTGACGTGATAAGAGGGATTTTGTAATTTTGTGTCTGAAATCTGCCATCGGCTGTTATATTTTACCACCGTTGGTACAAATTTCCCACCTTGCCAGAGGCATTGATGTAAGTTCACAAGACATTACCATCATGTTTCTGGGTTTGAATCGTTTTTAACAAATACATTATTTACTCATAGTGAATACAGAAATGTGCAAGAGAAACATAATTGACTATAATTACAGGACAAACAGTATTACAACCAACCTATCAAAATACACTATACATTCCACCAAACACAATATTTCATCTTAACCCATCAAGTGTGAACACTGATGCTTACTCTGCACCTCAATGTATTTGCATCTTTAAAGTCAGAAATAGTGAGAAGCAAGACTCCACTCTTTACAGTTTGTAGGCATGGTGAATTCTGGGAGTACGCTTTAATGTATAAGGTTGTTTGTTCAGTGGGCCATTTTGCAGTATTGTACCATCTTGATAACTGCAATCATGTACCAAGAGACCTGGTGGTTATTGTAAAATGCCAGGTGGAATGAAGCATAGGGGGTTGATTCAGTCTGCTGCGATTTAGATTTTTAGTGGATATTATCTTTATTATTCATAAGGAACTTGGACTCCGTGTTATATTACAGCCCAGCCACTGGGAATCCAGGACTTTCCTCAAATTGGCTGTGACCAGCATTCACATGTGTTGTTGCTGTGTTGTTTTATTTGCTTTTGTTCTCATATCGTAACTGTATATTGTATGGTTTAACATGTATTTTACCAAGCACTTTGTAGCCTTCTTTTGATAGGTGCTTTATAAATAAATGTATTATCATTACTATTATTATTTTTACCATACCTAGAGACAGCACAGAGACTCTTATTTGTGATTTCATGAGGTAGGAGTACCTGGAATTGTTCCATTTAAGCGAGTAGGAACTTGTGGACAGGGTGACAGTACTCACACCGGTCACTGACATTGTAATTTCGTGCAGACATGTGCTTTGGTTCAGAGCTACCAATGCTAAATGGAAACAGCATTGATTTGGGAATAAAAGCTCCAACAAGATTGTATAATATAAATTCCACTCAGTCAGCAAGTTCAGAGTAGGATAGCCCTGGAGAAAGATGTTCATTATCACAAGTCAAAGATCACCCAAGGTACTAGTAACAGTAACCATTAATTCAATTTTAAGGTGGCAAGTTCCATCTTCAGTGATCAGAACATTAAAGTGCTTCCCTAGAAAATTGCCTGGGTTATTCTTGTACCGTCTTCAAGGTGGGAGTAGTCAGTCATTCCTTGGACTTAAACGTTTGTCTCCTAATGGCATCACAGATTAGAGCCTCAGCCAACTTGGCAAAGATTATATTTGACATTGACATATCTGGACCGAGTTGTCCAAAATCATACAATATTGGTTCCTTTGCAGACAAGGTACATCAGCAATGTTCCCTGACACCAACCTGTAAAATTAGTTTTATATATTTCTCAAAAGTTCTCTCTTTGAAAATTCAAGGTCCCTGGAGTCTGCAAGGACAGGGACGATATGTGAATGTCATTTTAGATAAGATTGTCTTCTCAGGAGTGTTGTTTCCAAACTGCTGTCTAAAATGGATGGTGGAAAAGTCACCTTTTTATTCCCTTTAACTGTACTTATAGCTTATTGCTGTCTTAGATGGACAGAAATTAATTTTTGAAAGGTCCTTTGAAGTACTCACAGTGAAGCTTTTCTGCCTTTTATATTCCACGTGATTAGTTTGGCAGCTGTATGAAGTCCTCTGCTTGTGCCGGATGAATAAACGTCAGCATGGAATTAGGCATTAAATCAAACTGGGGAGGGATTCTGACATTAAAAGTTACAGAACATGCTCCTTGTGAAGCAAGTCCACAGTATTCACCACTGTGGTGCAAACAACAGCTAAAGTATCGTCCCTTCGCTATTATGATACCCAATTTATCAAGGAGTCTCATGTGTTAGGGTCAGTACTAAAATATTACATTTCCTCATTATTCATTGCCCATTTCCTGCTTGCCATCAGAGAAACCAGCTGCAGTCTACATTCAGTGAAGTCCCAGATTCTGATTATTGGTATTTAAAAGTCTGCTCTTATGAAGTGAAAGTGTTTAGCAGCAAATACTGTGCTGGTATTAAACTGTGTTAACGATCAGTGACTTCGAAAGGATGGTGCTTCTTTGTTTTGCATAAGTAGAGGCTGAAAAGATTCTTCTAGCTGTAATAAGAGTCATGGAAGTTACAATTTGACTCAGTGATACTAAAAAGGCCTTTTATGACAAATTTAAAACTGGATTATGGGTTGATAGAGATGTTTTCTTAGTAATGGTGTTTTTGAGGAGGGATTACTTAAAACACTTAATTAAAGGTCAATGTACTATCTTATCAGGAGCTTTTAACTAGTATTCAACTAGTGATTAGTTTCAAGTTTTGAGTTTTTTTAAAGCAAAAACAAGCCTCCTAACTTAATTTAATAGTATTCTAACACTTATATGATGGCAAATTAAATATCTTTGGATTATTTTAACTGTTGACATTTTACAGACTAAAAGATTTATTAATTAATCAATTAATTGAGAAAATAACACCATGTTCTACAATTTCCCACTTTCTTTCTCAGCAGTTTAAGCAGTTTGATTTGACTGAAGTGGTTTGGCAAAATAGCTCCAAGGTTCAGAATTAACTTTAATCATCACAATTATTATTTATTTAGCATTTGTCACCTTTGTGTGGTTGAAAAAAAAAATAGTACTCGCGGACATTGAAGCTCAACAATGAGGAGTTTGGGGTCTAGAGTTTAAAACATTTTGAAGTGAATCCCAGCATCCCGCTCTGTTCCTGCATTTTAATGAGTTTATTTGTTCATCATTATCTCAGTAAGGCTTATTGATGTGAAATGTGTCCTTACATTAGTATCAGCTCAGCACTTTCAAACTTGGCTCCTTCTCTCTGTTTTGATTTTGGAAGTACATGAAAGTCCTTCTCTACATGTGGTAAAAGACATTAGGAAAGTCTCTGTGACTTGAAGTGTCCTTGCGCAGGACTTCAGGATATCCCCCCCAGCTGCAGGGACTCTGTTCTGTTCTTGACCTCTGACCTTCCTGCAGAGGAGGCCAAACAATTATGTTTAAATCACAAAAAACAACCAGAAAATAGCAAAGAACTCTTCAACCTTCATGTAAACTCAAAATTTGGATGGCTGAGTATTTGCTGAGATGCACTCTGGTCGACCAAACAAGAGGGGAGGTAATTAGAATCTGAGGAGCAGAGGGACAGGTTGAAACCTATTGCTCAGTATTTAAATGACCTTTCAGCATTGTGAAAATGACATTCTTGTAGCCACCCGTGACATGTCTCCCATCAGATCCAGCAGACTAACTCTGACATTCTCCACACAGTGAGGATACAAAGTGGCTGATGAGAAAGACCACTTAGTCTCTGAACATATCAGTAATCTCGACACGTGTGAATGCAGCCTCAGCTTCCCAAACTGTAGAGTGAAAGAAAGTGTTTTTTCCGGCCACAGAGAAGCCATGATGCACTGAATTGCTGATTTCTTACGGCAGTGCATTAACCAGTACACCTAACTTAAAGCATCTGGAAAAACTCCACAGTGTATTGATTGAGTAGGGGCTTGCACTTCGCTCAGAGTGCACCTATTAATTAGAGAAATGTGCTTTGACCACTTTCCTATATGCTGTAGTTGGAGAAAGATTACTCAATTTTATATAGGTGACAGAGAATGGTACTTGCAGGGCATCAGTGCTCAGTTAACTGTGAGCATAGTGAAGAGCTTTTCAATGAATGTACTTACATTTATACAAAGAGAACTACTCAATGCCTCTGCAAACTGGGGATGAAAGAATTTGAAACTGCACGTTCATTAAGTTGCTCCGTTCAGTTCAGTTCAGTTCAGATCTTTATTGGCCCTCGAGGGGAAATTTGATTGACAGTAGAGGGCAAAAACACAAACACAACATACGAGGGGACATGGGACACTAATCTTAACAGTTACAGCAAACAGCATCTGTTCGTTAAGAGCATCAAACCATTGGAATGGTAGCCATTATAAAGTGCTGCTGAGGCGTCTGAACTTCTGTAGTTATGATGTGTCTTTCCTAAATGAATACTTTTTCTTTCATATTTGACATATTTGCTAAGAGAGAGGTCGCTGTGGTTTGAATTTTTGTTAAACATCTTCAAAGTTAACTCATCTCAGATTAGATTAGGCTGCCTTTGTGTTTTCTGTTTATCTATCCCTTGATTGTCACTCTAATTACAGAGTCAGAACATTGTGTAGCCTTTGCAGTGCTGTGCTTTTGTATTTTACTTAAAAAAGGTATTTAAAGCCTTTCAAACAACAGTACGTTAGTAAGTGTGAAAGTATCTACAGAATGTATGTATTATTAACTTTGTAGTAATTATAAGGTATGACCTACTCTTGTGCCTTTTCTTGCTGACATGCATTAAGTGATGGAGTAAGGGCTGAGTCAGTGGTTAGTGCAGACACACAATGGCAACCCCATTGGTAATGTTAGAGCTGTTAAAGCTGCTCCAATCAATATTTTTACATTAACAATGAATGAAAAGACTACATGTAATGTGAAAAACATTTGTAGCGATTAACCCACAGAAAGTGATGACCCTGTAGTTCCCCTTAGCTCTCTGGAGTGTTTGAGCATCTTTCAGCCCATTGTTTTGGCCAGCTCCTGACAGTTATTTCCAGTTAATGACTGACTGGAAACAGATGCAGCCGCCGGAATTCAGCGAAATGAAAATATCAGTGATTGATGTCTGATTGGATTGGATTTTAAAGGGCTAAACCCATTTTTTTCAAATGAACTGGATTTGGAGATTTTAATCATAAAAATTGTTGCACATTTCAAATATTGCTGTTTTTGTTTTAATCTGTTTTTGGCTTTATTGCTGAAACACATATTGCCTATGTCAGAAATAGCCTGCAGTCATTGGAAACAGTAGACTTTGAGACGATCGACTGTATCATTTATAGGATCAATAAATCAGTGTTTTATTTAGAGGTTGTTGTGCTGCCCCCAAGTGGCCAAAACATTACCTATTGCAGATTTAAGGTTTTCATACATAATATCTCCACTTTCTGATGCAATGCAATGCATTGTACATCTATAACTATGAAAGTTCACTGTGATCTTTATTGACACCAAAAGGAGCTTAAACCTGCAATAACAAGTCCATATGGGCAACTTATGGCCAACCATTTGTTATTTACACATCCAGCAGTTTTAGACCAATACTGTGATTAATTTGGAGTCATGTTTGTGTAAACCTAATGAAGTATAATATTGAGCTCTGTGTTTGGTCTCTACCAACTCCTGAGGGAAATATTTTGCTCTTTAGCTGCTCCACTGGGCTCACCTGCTATGACCAAAAACTACACTATAAGAGTGTACCAAAACAGTAAAGTTCCCGATTGGACAGCTACACAATGAGCTGAAACTTGCTATAAAGCTCTGTTAAGTTGAGGGAAGTTGCAGATTCAAGTGATAATTCTCTATAGGTTCATCACTACAAGTGACCCCTTTCAAGATGTCATTTGTTTCAGTATTAAGGAAATATTAAGGATCGAATATCACATATACAGCACTGCCCAGCTCAAGGTAACCAAGTAATCAATATAACACGCCACATATTTGGAAGCTCCAGACAGTAACTGAATGAAGTAGAGCTGAGAGAGGTATGCACAGAATTAAATTAAGGAGGGGGATGAGAGGAGGAATATATGTGCAGAAGGTTTTAAGGTTTGATAAGGGGATGTATGTAAGAGGGAAGAGGTGTACAGGATAGAGATTGGTGGGTGGGTAAAGAAAAGCTGAAACAACCGGGAGAGAATGGGTTAATCAGGTATGTTCTAAGTAATCCTGACAGGCGATTAGAGGTCCGTGCTTTGCTTCCAACATCAGTTAACTTATTAACTTCATTTTAAATGAATACAGCTCTGAGCAAATCAATTTCAGTCAAGAAGGATGCTTATTAGGATGAACTAAAATAACCTCAGGCCTACATTTTGCGAATATACACCTCTGTCCACGAGTTGAAATGTATGCAGGAGAATGCATTAATAATTGATGCTGTTACAAAACGCATGATAGGGAGGCTGCAGCAAGATAGAGGATGATGTGTGCTGCAAACTTAAGGGATCAGCTATGGTTGTATTGACTAGAACCTAAGTTGTTTTTTGATCTTTTTAATGGTTTTAAAGAGGTCATTGAGAATGTGTACAGTAGATGAATGCCTTCTTTGACTCTCCAGAGTGACTTATGTCATTGTATTATGTATAATCGCTACAAGAAATCTACAAGTTCAGAAGGAATGATGGTTGCCTAAAGATTATAAATGTGAGTCTGTGACTAAGAAGGGTGCCAGGTTTGAATCCAGCTGCAATAAGCTTAATGGGAAAACATGAATGAGTAATACTTTGGCCTTTCACACAACAACGTCAGTTAAGGTTTCATTAAGGAAAGCACTAAACCATTTCCCCAGTGTTGCTCTCAGTGGCTAACAATAGATTATTGTGGTTGTACATGGCAGCTCAGGCTTTGTGTGGGCTGCTGTAACTAAATGTGATGCTAATTGGGAATTGCTGACATTTTGTATCTGCAAACAGTCAACTTTTCAGGAAGTAAGAACACATTTGTGATGTCTCCATTGGGTGATGATTTGGTCAAGGTGTATTTTTCACCAATTAAATAGAACTAGTTTCTTCTGAAGTTAAAACACTGAAGGCCTTCAAGTTGGATTTACAAGGTTTTGGTTACACAGTAACACTGATGCCTGTCAAGAAACCATCCCAGGATAAATCAGTGTTATAAAAGAGTTAAGAATTTGGATCCATTGGAGGTCACTAAATTGAATATGTTTCAGTTTTCATCTTTGCTTCTCTGGTGTATCCCTGTCTGATCCATCCTCCACTACCCACTGTGGGATCAGGTCTTACTTCCCAAATGAAACCGGATCTCTTAAATTCAATGTGCCCTCTAAGATCTCAGTGAGGATTGGTTGATATAACAGTCCATCGCTACTTCCCAGCTCCAGATATCCAACCCCCTTCCCCTCCCTCGGCCACAAAGAGGAAACTAGACCCTTTCTCATTGCGCCTCCCTTGTACATTTAGTTTAGGTGAACCTCCCTTTTAGCACCAGTGTTCAGCGGGTCACCACTGCAGCAAGACAACATCCTGCAATCACAAGTCTTAACTTGTAAACTCTTTGGTGATAATGGGAGCCCCAGAGGAAGAAGCTCCCCGTCCGCCGTCCGACATTACTGTGTTCGGGGCCAACTGTACCCTCCACGGCCTCAGCCACATCTTCCTGCCTGGTGGAGTGACTATCCGACGGCTGCTTTGGGCTGCCGCATTCAGCTCTTCCCTTTCCATCTTTCTCTACCAAGTGGCCGATCGTGTGATTGAGTATTACCAGTACCCTCATGTCACCATCCTAGATGAGATGGACAGTCCCAGCATGTACTTCCCAGCCATCACCCTCTGCAACTACAACAGCTATCGAAAGTCCCAGATCCGTAGAAATGACATCTTCTGGATGGCCGGGCTGTTGGGTGTGGAGCAAGGGGATTTTGATGACTTCATGGCTGCTTTGGGGCAGCCCACTGACAACAGCAAGTTTTTCCCCAGCAAGACCTTCAACATGCTGGAGTTTGTGCAGAGGGCTAGCCACAACATAGACGAGATGTTGCTTGACTGCAAATATAGAGGCAAGGACTGTGGTCCAGAGAACTTTACTACAGTAAGTATGGCTCCTTCTGTGGCTCCAGCCTTGAGTGAAATCCATGTAAACTGCGTCAGAATCATTGTAGGAGAAAAAGTGATCCTTAGGTGGTGAGCTGTGAAAGAGTGTAGTACTATATTAAATATTTTAGATTTCTCTGTAGGACAAATACAGATCCACTAAATATTTGGACTAAATATTTATCAGAAAAATTATGTATTAAATTAAAGTAATTAAGTTTAGTAGTAAAAATTGTACATATTCAATAGAAAAGCTTAAAAGCAAGATTTGAACATATGCGGGAGCCTTTGGCAACAATGCCAAACAACTGTGAGCTATTAAGTAGTCATTATAATGCAACAATTTGAATGCTTCATTCTGCCCACGGTGAAATGAGATACTGTATGAGTCAGTTTATCTTTATGAACACCAGGAGACATTACAGCAGAGATCTGCTGTAAGAGAGTGGTTCTTTTTTATAAAAATGAGCATTGTCATGATGGGATATACACATCCACATCAGATATCATTAGGGAAAGAGATGTCATTTTCATTCAAATTATGTTGTCATTTCTTAATTGTTTTTTCAGTAATGGTTCTGTAATCCTCCATTTTTAAATAATTAATGGCATGTTTGTGGAAAGATTAAGTAGCTCTAGGGGGAACAACAGGTATGGAGAAGTAAGACAGGAAACAATTCTGAGGAATACTAATAAAGCACTGCTTTATCTCTGTTTACAAGAGCTGGTGCCCAAATCATACAGATATTTCCTGGTCTTTTATGATGATTCCAATATTTCAGTTTTCTTGAAGGAGAAATGAGAGTTACTTCCTTAAATGTGTCCTCAGAAATATGTTAACTACTGAGGTGCCATATGGTTCAGCAAATCTCTGCTGACATCATGCATCATGCATTATGAAGCAAACATATGCTGTTTTCAAGACCAGTAGAGTTTTTGATACGTTATTGTGTTTCTTTCTAAATACCTCAGAAGAGTGATCATCTTCATAGTAGCAATGGCACCAAATGTTCTAGTGCTCGGTCTCATCTCACAAAATTAAAAACACATGATGTTACCAAAACAGAACATTGTCACTTTTGCAACGAAAAGCTATTTTTTCTTAACTCGTCTGCTTTTATTTTTGTGAAATCCTGTTTTTTCCTCCTTCAATTTTCCGGCCTCTACCAAAGAGATAAAATCATGTCAGCAGAATTTGAATGGAACTTAATCGTCCTGCTGCAGAGACAGGGGAAGGATTGTATTTCGATGAAATGGGCCATTGATTTGAGTGATGAAAGCCTAGCACCAAGATGGGCTTGTCATGCTACACAATTTCTTTGAGAACCAGCAGCAGTGAAAGTGAGGCAAATTATTTATATTAATTACTTAGTAGTTCTACAGTGGCAGTACTGTTATTTTGTGTGTGAGACAGTGGTTTAAATTGAAAGATGAGGTTTTTGATTTTCAATCCACACCAAACAACCTACTATAAGAAGAGCTTCAGACAGACTTGTACATGAAAATGGCGCATTCTCAGATTTGAGATGTAGCTCCAAAAACAAAATGGCACATGTAAGCTAATAAAGGGAGATTTTGATATCGCTGTGGTCAGTCAGGTGACCTTGGATCTTTCTCATCCCCACGCACAAAGGGCAAATTTCAGCTAAATGTCAGAAACTGGAGACGCTCTGAGGGCCTAAGTATAGAGGGGACTAATTAAAGATTCATGGAGCTGCCTGAATTCCCCCTCCTCGGCCCGCTGATCTTACTGTGGGAGGCTCAGAGGCAGGTCCTCTCACAGAAGATGTGATGTAATGGAGAATACTTATTATATACTTCAGCAACATAACCGAAAGATGACTCACGCAAGGTCTAGACAACATTTGACAATTAGCTCTCGGAGAAAATATATGCATATAACTATTCAAATGCCTCTGCGGATAAATTTGACTTTTGAGTGTAATTCATTTTGATATGGCACTAAAATGCTAGACTATTAGAATAAATAGACTATTATCTTTTCCTATTTAAAACCCTTAGAGTACTATGAGTTTTGCTCTCCTAGAATACGATACTTCAATCTTTTGTATTTTTAGTCGTTCTTTTGTATGTGTATGTGTTTGAGTACACGCACATGTGCTATGTCTGAATGTGCATTTTTGTTTCAAAGACAAACAAAGAAATGGTGGCTAAAGAAACACAGTCACAGGAAAGAGCAGATGTTTCAACTAATGAGCTGGATATGGGTGCAGTGGTATTGAGAAGGAGGAAATATCAAGGCCCCCAAGTGCAATTATTCCCTCTGCATAAAGTAATGAAATATTTTTTGGGGGGAGGATGCTGTAATTCACTAGAGGAGAACGAGTCTTAGATATTAAAAGGCTGGCAGATGGTAGAAGCTGGAAATTTTCTACCCAGTGCTATAAATATATACAGGAGCATAGCCTTGAATGTCCCTATCAATCTGTGAATGAACTGTGATAATAAGTGTTTACACTTACAGAACTTTTGTGCTTCTGCAATACTTGATGTGTATGAAACATACCACACATTTATGTATGTCAGATAGTGTATAACATTATATTAAAGAAAACATTTTCACACACAACTAGCCAAATGACTTTCTTATTTCATTATCAAAATTAATCTCATGCCTCCATTTTGTTGCCTTACAAACAGTCTGTGAACTGGTGTGTGATGGATTGCCTCATTAATACTCAAAAGCGTAAGCACCCCAACACACTGCTCTGGATTAAACCTGCAAGATTGGCTCTGACTAAATAAATCATCTGTCAGTGTGTATATGCAGGATGCATGCTGAAGTTGGTGTGATATCATTTCAATCGATCACCAGCTCAGCGCTATAGCCGGCTTGCGTCAATGCGGAGACTTGATTCTAACACATTTATCCTTTTACTGTTGATCTTTTGTGTTGTAATTGAACTTCCTGTTGAGGTATCAGCTTGTGTTGAAACCAAAGCCGGAGCCTTTTTAATATTACATTATGTTCTGTCTGCAGTGTTTGGGGATTTGTTCAGGGTCTGCCAAACCAGAATCAGGATGGGGTGCTTTACTTCATTCACTGCAGTATAGTCTGGAGGCTGAGGTTAGGTTTGGAGGTCAAAGAAAAGAGAAAGGTGAGTAAAGGAAGCAGAAGTCAGGATTGAGTGTTAGACCTCTTCAGAAACAATGAGTCTGGCTGAGGACAGAGGCAGAAAAAAGGCAGCGTGTGAGATAGGAAAAAAGAAAGGAGAGTTGTAGCTTATACAAGAGAGATGGAGAAGAGCAAGAAATAGAGTTGAAGGATAGAGCTAAGACAAAGTGGAAACAAAGGAGGAGAGATACAGGAAAAGGAGGCTGTGCTGTGCTTAGATTGAGGTGGGACTTGGGACTCAGCTGAGGACTGACACCATCATTGTGATTCAGCCTGCTTTGGAGCCGAGCCAGCGCCACGATGCACAACTGGAGGCATTAGGAGAGATGAAGGGAAGAGGTGTGTGAAGGAGCACAAAATTACAGTGCTGCCTGGAGCATGAAAAGGGAGGGGAGAGATAAAATAAAGCTACACAGTGCAAACAATGAAATAAACAAATCTGAGGCAGCAAACGTAGATGACAGGCCAAATAGCAAATACCTAATGTGTTTGTTCCATTACTCAGTGTCAGTAAAGGCCAGTGTGGGAGCCACTGTTACTGTAAGTGCGGTATTGGCAGTCCGATCAATGGCACTGAAGAGGAATAGTGAAGGAATTCATAACGGGGCCATTTTTTGCTGACTTGCACATCGGGGAGCAGATACTACCAGAGGCAGACATTGGAGGTGCCAGTTGACAAAACCTCTTAATTTAATTAGCTTGTTAGGTGGAGACACCGGACACAAGTAGGGCTCCGTCCAAAACCAATAGTGCAATTATGTTATGTTGTAGATTACCAGCCTTCTGGCATTGTCTGATATCCAAACAAAAGCATGTGTTAGACCTTTTTTATATCCTGATTTTCATATTTTACTCGATAATGATAGGGAATAATGACTCATGGTTTCATATCATGTGTCCTTTTGGTCTTAAATTACCTGTAATGCCCATGTTTAGCTTCTGTTTCCACTAATGGCCTCTGAGATCTATATCCTGCTCTCTTAGCCAATAAAACCGAGGCCTTGCACCTTCTAAAGTACTGTATCGCTATCTTCTTTCAAGTCAACGGAGATTTCCCTCGACACCACGAGTCACTGTACCGGGGAAGCCAGGTATGACAGATTGTTAGAAACGGGAAATCAGTTTTTAGAAGTATGAGTGATGATGTAATGCCATTTTCAAGTGTTAAAAAAACCTTTGCATTTGGATTCTGTTATGGCATTAGTTTGAATGTAAGAAAGAGGGATAGTCTGTGTAGTCTTGCTGATGTTAATAGTTATGATTAGAATTCATAATACGTTCACCTAACACAGGAGAAACTCTTGATAGAATGCTGTTACTTGATGGCACTTTTAGGCCTTTGGCAAGTGCTTACTTTGCTTAATTTCTGGGCAAGTGGGCAAAATGGATTCAGGAACGGATACCAAAAGCCTCCAGCTGAGCAAACAAGATTAGAACATGCTTAAAAAAAAAAAACAAGATTATCCTTGCAAATGAAAGCACCGGTGAGGAAATTTCAGGAGTGAGTTTATCAAAGTGTGACTGCGGGCTGCAGACTGAAAGCTTGACTGACAGCGCACTTATGTTTTTTTTAGTTGGATTCTGCCTGGAATGGAACAAGGGAACAAGACGGCAGGTGTAGCCAGCAGCATCTGTTTTTTATTGATATAGACTGCATCTGCCCTCCACCTGTCCTGCCAGAGTTGGATGTATTGTATATGTGCTGTGTCAGAGATGTTTACAATTACTGTAGATTTCAAATAAGCAACACTACGTTCTGCAGTTTCCTTCACAGAACCTGAAAAACATGCTGCAGCAATTGAAAAATAAAACAATTCTTTGAGAAACAAACAATAAAAAGAAAATAAAAATTGTTTTATGACCAATAAAATGCACAGTCAACATACTCTCCTCCAAACCAGCTTCGGGGTTTATTTATTTATTTTTTCTTAACAAAGTACATACCAATGTTTTCCCTTTTTGATGAATTTTATATGAGGTATTTCAAAGTATAAGCCCCTCTTAGCTAAAAATCCATTCTTGCTTCCCTTGCATTACTTGTGCAGCATACAGAGTGGCTGTGTTGCTTTGCAAGGCAGCAAGAGGTTAGTTTCATTTAGAGGCAGGCCACAAGATGTCTCCCTCTGCTAAAGAAGCTGCCCATCCACCAGAGTGACATCCCTGATTGCAAATGTTTTGGCTCTAACTGTCTGTCTCTTCCAGATTTGCATTTGTTTGGTCATTTTGAAAACACAGTGAAACACAGCAGTTCTCTGCCATTCTCTGGCAGATCTGGAATTTTCAAGGGAGTCCAGTTGTGAAGTTTCTGTGTGTAGCATGCAGGCTGCATATCAAGTAGCTCCATTAGGAATCCTGAACTCACGGTTGAGAAAGTCTGGTGTAATACATGTAGAATATTACCTTATTATTCAAGAAATCAGCTTTTTTCTCATTAAAGCTTTAAATATTACAGAACTTTATAGATTTGTATCTAAATATTTCACAACTAGAACTAGAACTAGGATACTGTATGCCTGTCAATGATTGTGCCTGTTCATTTGATTAGTTCATTTAAACTTGAATTCATTGAATAGATCAATCAAATGTATTGCAGCCACATGACTGTCAATATAAAATACAGTACAAAGCAAACAAAAGGAATATTTCTATATAGAGCTGCAATTATTAAATGTTAACTAGCTGTTTTTCTTCATTATATCTGATATTAAACTGAATATCTTAATGTTTCGGACTGATAGTTGGCTAATAAGGAATTTTAAATTGTAATTGACATTTTTCTTTCTTTTTTGATTTTTTTTGTCAATTTTATGGAAAGAACTGAATTGGCTAAAAGAGGAAATAATTGGCAGATTAATCGACAATGAAAATAATTAGTTGCAGCCCTATTTCTATGTGTGTTCTGTGAGCAATTACTTACAGCTGCAACTAACAATTATTTTTATTATTGTTAAATTATTGTCTCAATTAAGTATTCATTTAGCCTATAAAATGTCAGAAAATTGTACATCACAATTAACATTATCAAATTGCTTGTTTTCTTTGTCCAGCAATACAAAACCCCCAAATATTGTGTTTAAGATTAAGAAACACAATATTCACAATTGAGAACCTAGGGCCAATTAAATTTGACAGTTTTACTAAATACTGCTATTGCTTTGTGTCAGTCTACTAGTTGACTAATCAACTAATGAGTTTAGCTCTACAGTAACTGGACATTAATGTCGGCTATGGCTGCTATTCTTTTTTTTATCTTTGTCTTCTTCTCTGTCTGTGCTGCGTGCCTTTCTGATGTGCATCTAATTGCTGCCAGTATTTCATTTGGTGTTGAACATTCTCACTGGCCCTTGAAGGAGCTCATCCCTTTACTCAGTCTAAACTCTGCTCCTCCTCTAATGAGACCTCTGGGGTTCAGCTTGGCTTTGACATGAAAGAGGATGGTTGGTGTCATTCCCTGACAGTCTCGGGGATCACTGAGCTGGTCTTAAAGCTGGTCAATAAATGTGCAAATCTGAAAAAAATAAAATAAAATTCTTTCAACTAGTTGTACTTTGTAACAGCCATCAACCGCTCATTTCAATTTGGTACATTTTATTACACCATGATCCTCTAATTACATGCTTGAATACTGAGACAGAGATGAAATGTGTTTGCATCCCCAGGAAG
Source organism: Morone saxatilis (assembly GCF_004916995.1). Taxonomy (NCBI): domain Eukaryota; kingdom Metazoa; phylum Chordata; class Actinopteri; family Moronidae; genus Morone; species Morone saxatilis. The sequence continues at coordinate 9,814,573 of NW_023339796.1, read as the reverse complement.
ATAACAATGGAAATGTGCAAGCAGCAGAAATGTGTTTTCAATAAGGAGGATAGCAATTTTACAGAGGAAAAATCATTAACTTTTGCCTGGAGCGCTTTATATTCTAAAATGGGTGATAGCAGTTCTGTCTTAGGAGCAATATTTAATTAAATTAATGATTTTGCAAAATGATTTCACAAATAAACACAGTTTTAAAAAGTTAGTCACACTAAGTGTAAACCATATTAGAAAAGTTGTATAATATTGCAGTGCAGAGTGTTATAGATTTGAAAGCTTTGTTGTTTCATAGACTGGAAATACTCCAATACTCTTATACAGTGCTGCTCTATACAGTCGTGTTGTATTTCCAATAACACAGTTGAATAGTAAATACAGAATTCTTGTACAAACAAAGCAGTTAACTGCCATGTTCTTTTGTCTATACCCCAGCACATCATTGATTCTGCTGAAAACAAAAACATACACTGGTAAGACTTCATTCAAGTTGTCCAATATTTAAACATAAAGCTGCTCTAATCAATATTTTTACATTTACAGTGGAAAAAAACACTGTGTGACTTGAAAAGATTCACTTGTAGTGATACACCACGGAGAATTATCACTCAACAGTTATCTGTTCTCTACGGAGTGGATGGTTTAGTGTAATTCAACTTAGCTGTTTTGGTTCACTTTCTCCAATTTAATTAGTGGCAGCAGGCGGCTGCTCTGAAACCTAACTGTACACTACCTGCTCAGCACCAAGTGGCAAACAGACAAAGTTAGCGACAAGCAGCTAGAAAGACAGATATTTCTCTCAAGACTTTATAAAGACAAGCTGCAACGAGAATAAATATTCAACTTAGATTCAGCAGGTGGACACGTACGTGACAGATGCTAATGTTGCTCCACATGGTTTACACACTGAATGTGTAAATAGGCAACTGTTTGCTAACGCGTTCTCTACATCAACTTTATAATAATGTCAGTATTGTTTGTGTAAACGCTTGTTGCACTGCCCTAAGAGGCCAAAGAAATCAGTTAATGTAGGTTACATACATGGTGTTTCCACTTTTGGGGATGAAAAGCAGTTCACATCAATCACTCTGAATGGTTACTGTGTTCTCTATTTTGACCTACCAAATAAGTAATTTGAATGTGTAAATAATTGTGGTATTTGCTAACAAGTTTGCCATATCAACCTAAAATATGTCAATGTTGTGCCCCCTAGTGGCCAGACAATCAGTCACAGCAGGGTTAAGACAAGGGAAAATCCTAACAATTGAGAGTCTGAAATAAAAGAATGTTGGACATTTTTGCTGGAAAAAAAGGAATTGATTGTCAAAATAGGCATTCTTTTTCTAGCGATTAATCGTTTGAGGACTGATCTTTTCATCTTTAATAGTAAACTTTATGTAATCTTGTAATCTCAGCAAGATGAAAATCTTTTTTGCAAGAGAGACTTGAATACAGCATAAGATATAGGTACAAACATGACACTACAAAAAAAAAAACAGAACACAGACAGCACCTACACAAACAGTACCAGAAACAATCATCGACATCGCTAACAATGTCTAGACTTAAGTGTAAAATGAAAGAAATTGAGTGAAGGGTCAAATCAAAAGTTCCATTAGGATGCTTTAAAACATACTTGTGCTTAAACGAACCACACAATAAAAAGCTGAAATGAAAGTCCATTGGCGGAAATCAGCTGTCAGAGACCGAAAACGAATGTTTAAAAGTGTAATGATGATTGTCATGCACTGCCTGTGTAACCTCTGGAGCTGGGAGTAATGAAATTGAGCATTGGATCAAACTGCTGACGAGGGATGATTCAGAGACCAGGAGAGCCGTACCCCTCACGCCTCCACTGAGCTTGTATAGGACAAATGAGCTCAAGCATTTAACTCACCAGTAAATTGTCCCTCATATCTATTGACGTGTTTCCAAAGAAACCGAGAATAAAGGAAATCAATGCTGCTGGTCAATCAGTGGAGAAACCAGGCAGTCAGCTATAACTCTGATAAGGTGGTATTGTTGGAGTTATGTTATACTTGCCTGCCACTCATGGAGCATTAGTATTTTTGTCTTCTTTGTTATTCTTTGTTATTGGGTCTGAAACTGAGGTAGTTATCCCTGTTGATGCCGAAATAGAGGCTATTGTTCACTTTGATTGGATCTTTCTCTAACAAAAAGATAATCCCTAATTCTACAATTTAAAAAAAGCCCACCCAGTTGTTTGAGAACAAAGAGGTTAAAGCATAAGGCTAAAAAGAAAGCAATGCCAGGCATCTGTATTGTCTGGAAGCCAGAAAAAAATAGGCGTGGTGCGGACATGACGTACAGTAGCTGTTGGGGGAACTGGATCCAGGCAATTAATTCTGTTGTTTTGCTGCCGGAAAGCCCTGAAAGCACACAGAGGAAAAATAACTATTAACACAGTATTGAAGCTGTTGCTTTTGCTTCTCTTTATTTTTCAGTATTCAGACATTCATTAATGTTATCAGACTGTTAGTACCACAACTTTTGAACACAGAGAAATCTGTGTTCCCCTTGCTCTATGAATTAATAAATTGTGCTATAATTAAATTGCCTAGAGATAAATTTAAATGTTTTGAAACAATCATTTCATTAAATTAAGTTTTCCATCTTAGTTAAAAAACAAATGTGCTGATAGGAACAGAGAGAGACTCATAATTACAACAAGTCTACAGTTTGACCTTTTTATATTTCTATTGAAGGCAGAAAAATCTGTCGCATTTTTAAAATATTCATTCTCCCTACTGAATGACTATGGTCTTGTTAAAGTTAATGTGCAATTCCCAAAACCTTCTCACAGTTTGTAATAATGACATCCAATTCCATTTCACACAGTAATCAAAAGCCTATTTTCTTTTATTCATACCTTCACTTTTGGTTTTACTTCTCACTTATTTACATTGTATGTTAATACAAAAGGCGCCACAAAGAAAATGGTGGTGATGTTTGACACTTTAAAGCAGTGTTGTCGGTCTTCTCATCTCACTCTCAGCAATTCCCCAAAATGTTGAACTATTCCCATATTCACATTTGTATTAGGTTTGAATTTGCATATTTTTCTTCTATGTTTTGAAATAGGGCAACATTAAAACATAATCAATTGATGCATTCAGAATTAGTAGATCAGTTCTGGTCTCTTAACATTTCTCCATCACTCCAGTCAGTAAGACAGGGACCCAGAGATGCCCATTTCCACCCTTTTCTTATATTTAAACTATGTCGAATCCAATTATTTTAGTCCCGTTCATTCCATCTGAACTTGTAAATGATACCCTCTCCTCCAAGTACATGAGCAATCTAATATTTAAAGCTATTTTTTTTTTACAACCATATATTGCCACAGCTGTGATCAGGTTACTCAGCCAATACTCACATTACAGACTGAAAAGATTCCAGCTAACATAATAAAAAAAAAATAGTCTCAGTATGAAGCTGAGCTTTCTGCCAAACAGAATCCACTGAGTCTCACATAAACGGAGCAAAGCACCTTTAATATCAGCCAGAGCCACATCTACATGCAGCAGGATGTCAGCCCTCATTACACTGCATTTGTGAAATTATATTTGATACTGACAGAAAAGAAGAACTAGAAAAGGTGCCGTAACCGATATTTCTAACACATTTTGAAAGGGATTTTGCAGTATTTTTCTCCAAATAGCTGGCTCCCTTCAGTTATCAATTATATAGATATATTGATCCACGAGCAAGCTGCAGATTCTTCACTATTAAAGAATTCCAGACTTCATCATTGCAGAATTTCTTCATCACAATTATTTCTACTTTGATTGATACCTTCCCCCCGCCTCTCTTTACCATTGGAGGTCTACTTCATCACCGGAGGAAAACAATTTCATCCACTGGCTCCACCTCATTCTCCATTCGACTGTAGAGAGAGTGTGTAGGGGGGCAACAAGCCTTATATTCCTTTCTGCAGGCTGCAAGTCAACAGACTAAAAAGCATCTCTTCAATCTGTGGAAAAAGGGAGGAGTTGGGTTCTGGGCAGCTACGGCACAAAGAGAGAAACCACCGAAATCTGCAAGTATTGTCTGGCACTGGAGAGGGAGATGGAGGAGTGAAAGATCTGAGCAACAGGGGTAAGCCTCTCCGGATTTTCAAAGTGATTGCCTCTGGGAGTGAAGTCGTCGCCTACGTTTGCAATTATCACGTCCATTTATCTATTGATGAAGGACTGTTGATGGTTACGCTTGATGTTTTTTGTTAATGGAGTGATTCAGCTGTTTTTCTCATAAAGGAATCATTATGTAAATCAATTTTACCTCCCCCAAGGAGCTCACTTCCTTTTTGTTTATATCTTCACGGTAAAGAAATTTCAAGCCTGAACAGTGGGACAGCTGCACAGTAGGACTCAAGTCGCTGCTACCTGGAATTTGTGATACATAAACCTGGAGATGGTTGTGGAAAAAGCCACTGTGTGTAAATTGGAGATGTCCAGGGTGGGATACTAAGAAATAACATTTGGTGAAGAACGCCTGCCTTGACACAAGCAATTATGGTTGAAGCACCCACAACCGAATCAGTCGCCCTGGGGCCACACAGACAAAATGATGCCCAAGAGACTACTCTCCAGAACATTGAGTCCAGCTCGCTTAAACCAACGTGGAAAGAGATCACAGTGGGTTTCATAATGAAGACTAAGATCCATGGTTTGAAGTTTGTCTTCTCGCCGGACAAGTCGAAACCGCAGCGAGTCATCTGGATCATGGCCTTCTTTGTTTGTGTCAGTCTCCTAATCACCTGGTCCGGGAATCGAATCCTCTACCTGATGTCCTACCCTGCTATCACGAAGATCTACATGGTGTGGGCTCACAACATGTCTTTCCCAGCTGTTACTTTCTGTAATAAAAATGTGTTCCGTGTATCCACTCTGACCAAGGATGACTTGTATCACAGCGGCTACTGGATGGACCTCATGTATCCTAATCACACAGTGATGGAGAGGAGCCTGTCCATCCTTAAAGACAGCCCCAAGCAGGGTCTCCTGAGCCTGCTGGACTTCAACAACTACAATCCGCACCCTGATTACCGCATCAACACCACCGAGATGATGGGACGCCTCGGTCACCAGTTGGAGGACATGCTGCTGGAGTGCAGGTTCCGTGGGGAAACTTGCACCTACAAAAACTTCAGCACTGTACGTACAGAAAGAAAGATGGTGTTTGTCAGGTGTGGATTTGAATGTTGTTTGCAAGGTGTATTAATAATTCATGTCAGCATTTGACGACGCACCCTCCAGCAGCCATTCTCTCTGGGTGTTATAAAGTGTTGATGTTTCAAAGCTGCAAACAAGCCTGTCCTGTTTCTACTTCTCAGACATGACAGCTTTACCCTTATTAAACTTGATGTCTTCAAAAAGTCACTCAAGGAAACAAATACAATGTTACCTTCATGTTGCGGTGGAAAATCAATGTCATGTCATCATCAGTTACCTTATTGTCTTCTTTACAGCTTTTTTCTTTACAGTTACTCATTCGGTTATATTCACCCTGTCAAGTTCTTGAGTTAGCTTTATAACCTGTGACAACAATATTAAGGAAGAAAAATTAGAGAATTAATAATTCAGACCCTGGTAATCAGTTCAAATTAAAATTTTAGCTTCTCTAATTAAACATCTGGAGGGCATGTGTGAGTATATGGTGTGCAGCTGAGTTTCCCATTTAAAACACCAAACGTAAGTCTATTACACCCATACATTTGTGAGTAAGAACTGAATACTGCTTGGAGGAAGTGGATGACATTTGCAAACCATAGTCGCACCATTCTGAATGGTAGTCTTTCTATCAAATACTTTCAATACAAACTGACAGCTTATGACGTCAGATAATATTTAAGGGGCTAAACGGAGAAACTTCTGCAGTGAGAAGTATGCATGCAGAGTGACTCATTTATGTATACAGCACTGTGAATCATTTCAATCTGGGAACATGCTTGTAGATTTAAAACACTGACCTGTCACTGGCATCTACATTGCATTCAGAAATAAATGTAGCTGTGACAACTTAAACTTGTCTTGAGGCAGTTTTAAATGCAAAGTCCTGCTCACTACAAGATGTCAGCTGTCCATGGTGGCTTCCCCGTTTTGCACAAACTAGTGCAGAGCCTCCACACTCTTCACAGCCAGTTTGGGGGTCATAATTTGGATTTAAACTGTGCTGTGCGCTCGCTTCTTAAGCAACACATGGTATGGCTGTGGTGTGACTGCACAGAAGCTCCTGTCTTATCTAAACTTAAATCTGAATCTTTAAAAACAGGTTTCTAGTTACTTTCCAGACCTCATTATATAGCCAGCAGGTGGAAAGGACCAAAGAGCTGTCTTATCTGTCTGAGCTGCATGTAAGTCTCTCTGAGTCTGGGCATGGAACACTGACTCTGATCTCTTGAGAACAGCTTTGCCATGCTGGTTGAGTTTTTGCCAGCAGCCCTCTTACCATGACCTCACCACACTGAGTTGTGAAAATTAAGCATCAGATGACATCCCTTTCCTTCCCGGCGTTACTTGTTGTTTAGGAATGTGGTGAGGATCGATACAGACAGCCACACTGTTGAGGAAGCCAGCAAAAATATCCCAGCTGCCAGGCTGTTTTGTCACAGTGCTATAGTATATCTACAGTATGACCTCTTTCTCTTTGCCAAGTAAGGATATTTGGACAACCATGATTATTAATGTAGGAAGTGTGGCTCAATGTACCAATTAGAATTACTGTAGGGGTTTTATATGAAAGCAAAAAAAGTCTGAATAATTTTAATGAGCAAGGGAATAGCTAATTTTGACAATTAACCATGGATAATTCATGTTGAAATTACCACTGAATTTATTCCATTGAAATTTTTAACTTGAACAAAAAACAACTATCTCAATTTATGTGGTTTGAATTCCCCTTGCCCAAATTTCCAGAAGATAATTCAGGGTTGATATCTCAGATGTAAATTAGTCTTACTGAATTTTGGTGTCTAATTGACTTTAAACAACTTTAATATAGGTTGTTGTTGTTGTTGTTAGTTAGTTTTGGGGGGGGGGGGTTGTTTTCTGAAAATATTTCAGTGCTATAAATTTAGCGGTATTTATTTACAACATTAGATATTCAGTAACGTCTTATTCACACTCACCCCATTTAAAATATGTAGTTGTTTGCTGGGAACACAAACATGTTGCATAGACATTACATGTCTATGTAATTTGATGAACTTGTGTCCAAGGTTTAAGCTGTTTGTAAAGGTTCTTAAGGCTGCAGGTTTTTATATTGCATTGAACTGCATGAAGAATAGATATTGTAGTTCCTCAGTGTTGCATAAGCAATCAATTCTATAGTTGTATAGTCTTATGTCAATATTGATGACTTATCTTGAATTTACTCAATCCCTCAAGCTGTATTCAGAATTTTAGGCTTTCTTAGTCTTTATTCACGCTGCAGCCTGAATTTAAAATGTCACCATTTCTAATTTTCTAGTGCTTCTAATGGCTCATCTTGATGCAGATTTACTTTTACTTGTTTGGCAAAGGATAGAGGATTTTCCAATCACAGAGAGAATCCATAAACTCAAAAATAAAATCTGTCAACTATGAGTGCTGAAGCAAAAGCTGAAAATAAATAACTCAAGCCAACTGGATTAATTAAATCTGAAAGATATTTGGTGTGAGCAAACCTACTGTAGCAATTGCACATCAAACGTTAAGTACCACTGAGCTTTACTGGCACAGGTTTGTAAGTCGAGACACACAAATGTCTTTAACAAATGCAATTTAGAGATTGTTTGTGTGTCCAGAGAGCTTCCACCTCAGATGTTTTTTATTTAATGACGGCAAACTAGTACATTCACTCTAAGTTACTCAGGGGAAATTTTGGAGTGAAATTGGGTAAAGATTGATAGCTACTGCTACTGCTGCTAAGGGAAGCTCATTAATTTCTCAAATCAGAGCCAGGTGCCTGTTTAAAGCCGGTAGTGCTCTCTCTGATAATCACAAAACCTCTGCAATGATTAGCTGTCCTGCACAATTATAGGCTAACATGTAATACACCAGGTTCAGGTGCACAATTTACCACTGCACAGTGGGAAGGGTTTGACTTTTCATTTACGCTCCTGTTTTTTTTTTTTCTGTCTCCCTCTCTCTTTTTTCTTTGTTCTTTTTTACAGATTTACACACGCTACGGAAAATGCTACACATTCAACTCGGGATTAGATGGCAACCCATTGTTGACAACGTTAAAAGGTGGCACAGGGAACGGCTTGGAGATCATGTTGGATATTCAGCAGGATGAATACCTGCCTGTTTGGGGAGAGACAGGTCAGTGCAGCTTTTTCTGACATTGATGGTGGCATTTTAACTTGTAGAACCCTTTTGTGAAAAGCCCTCCATCTTGTTGGGTTACTCTGGAAATCTCTCTTCTAGTCCTTTGTCATTCCTATCGCATGTGGATATATCACTTGGCATAGATAACAAGATTTTCTCATTCACTTCACTGCTACATGTCTGCAGAATTTGAGCTACACAGAAGTGATGCACTAGCTTGTTTAATAGAATATTATCTTGATATGTTTCTCCAGTTCTACAACTAACATCAGGTTTAATAAATTGCATCCACTGACATAGTGTCTTCAATTTATGGCAGACAGCAACGCTTCTGAACCATACATTCATAAAGTATACAGCATGTAATAAATAGTTTGTTGTAAATCTGTTTAATAGCGGTTCCACACACTAACATGTGAGTATCTCGCTGATATTAGCTTTCAGCATGGGGTTTAGGGGCACTTAGTATCAGTACCAGAGCTAAAAGGCGGGTTTCCATAAGCGACGGTACTTGTTGTTACATTTTCTGGCGTGCTGTATCCACAGATGAGACCTCCTACGAAGCAGGCATCAAGGTTCAGATCCACAGCCAGGACGAGCCACCCTTCATTGACCAACTGGGATTTGGTGTGGCCCCTGGTTTTCAAACTTTTGTGTCATGTCAGCAGCAACTGGTACCTAATGTTCAGCCTCCTCCCCTCCAACCTCAGTCTTTTTTGCACTGCTTCATTCTGTGTTTGTCCCCAAATCTTCCCCAGCCAGTGCCCATTACCTCTGTCACAGAGCCTGGAGCAAAATCAGATCTTTGAATTGCCTTGTGAGGGAAATATGCAGTTAAGGTGTTATACACCCACTTTTTCTGGGTACATGAAACAGAGAAAAAATAGCAGCCAAGGAGTATTGATAGAGCAGGGCCAAGTAATGATTGGATGAAAGCATACAGGCATACTGTGCTTATCTGAGCCAAGGGAACCTCAGACTACACAGCATGCAAAATATCTGGCAGCTCACTGTTTGTTTTAGTTTTCATATTGAGTCTTCACTACTTTTAGCATGAAAAAAGAAATATAAATACAGCTTATTTGAATGCTGTGAAAAATGTCTCTAGTGGCACATTTAAAAAGAAGGCAGAGAAAAACTGTGAGGAAGACTTCAAAATTCACACAGCCATTAGCAGGCTTTAATGATCAGAACATTAACTCTAATTAATAAAAAATAAACCAAATTTAAAGTGTTTGAAGAGGGAATGTACAATCTCTTATAATTAGCACGCTTTAAAGAAATTGTTAAAGTAATATTTAACATTATGAATGATTTTTCTCATTGATTTGATTCTTTGCTAAAAGGGTCTATTGGCAGCAGTGTTTAGCCAGACTGCTTTAAAGACTCACTATAAATAACTGACCTCTGAAGACTGACTGTATCTTGAGGGAAAGATATTAAAATGATCCTCATGTTTTTGATGTTAAATTAAAACTACAGAAAGAAGCCTGTGCACCTATCATATAAGTTTATTTCCCAATTCCATTAACACTTTTCTCATTAGTTGAGAAAGATGAGAAAGATGCTTTAAAGGAAGCAGAAAGGTTTGTTGACTATAGAAAATTAGTAAGTAGTCCTCAACTATCCCTTCTGCCATCAGTGAAGGATGAAGAGTAGTCACTATAGTTAATCCAGAATTGATCGTAAAGCCTGTGTGCAAGGTCATAAAGCTGAGCTCACATGGATTTCCTATTCAGATCTAATGAAACTGTATCGCAGTTATGTGACGTTGCTAGGACAACAAATTCAGATTCTTTTGTCTACACTAGAATGGCGCACCAGCCAAACACCAGTCTTTTGATTTCCAAACGGAAACAGTGACAGAATAGAGAAATATCCTCTGGCAAACAGAAAAACCCTCATTGTAAGTCACAAGAAAATGGCGCCTGTGCCACAAAGGATTTTAGGTTTTTGCAGTGATTACCTTTGAGATCAAGTGTTTTTTTGTATTATGCTGCAGGCTCATTAAAATGTCTACCACATAATCAGTCCTTGTGAAGTCTTGAAGTAATGGATACTCTAGCAACTAATCAAATTAATTATTTTGGCAATTAATCGAGCCTAATTAAAATGATTTTGCTCCTAAAGTTAATGGTCTTGGTCAGTTCATAAGCATGAGATAAATGATCACATAAACTTGTCTGCCCTTGTTTTAGCAGAATAACATGGGATGAATGAGGCAGGGTTTGGTCTTCTAAAAACAGACACTTGGACACCACAAAGATGACAAATGTTATTTTCTGGAAGCAGTTTTGAAACATGTAATATCTGTGTCTCACTCTCTTTCTCTTTCTCCATACGAGTGTTGTAAAATGCTGAAGTGTAAAGTGTATCATCATTCAGCCATCTCCAAAAAGTAAATCCAATATATTAATCATCGTCGCAAAGTTTCCTCCTGAAAGCAAAAGTGCACGGATTGTCATTTATAATCATGACACGATCGCCCACACCAGTGACAGCTAAAAGACGTGTTTACGACCTAAAAGATGTGCTGAATTAATTAGACTGTCATTAAAGTCTGGCCAGCATTAATTTCAGTCAGTCTCCAACAAGTAAAGTGACACTTCTCTCAGTGTAATAATAGACAGCTGGCTGAAGCACTTATGATTTCAAGACTTTTCATTTGTTAAGCTTCTGTCAGAGGAATTTAATTTTTAATAGAGGCTATGACTTGTGAGCTCAGAGAACTATGAAGACCACACCACCAAATTTTGGACTAGAATTATGTTCTGGTTGAAACTGAGCTGTGTCCTCACTCAAGCTTGAGTGGATGTAAAAAGAGAATGGCTGAATGACAACCCACCAGTGCACCGATGATGCAAGGTTTTCACGCATCCCTGGGAGTTGTAGCTGTTGTGTTGTTACACTGACAACAAGCCGTGTTTCTCTGCTGAGAGGTCGGCCACTCCGTCCCTTACCTTGCTGTTGCTCCTCTTATTATTTTTATAATGATGTGGGCTGTGTTCCCTCACCCCTCGCCCTAGATGAGACGTCCTATGAGGCCGGCATAAAGGTACAACTTCACACTCAGTCAGAGCCTCCTTTCCTCCATGAGCTGGGCTTCGGGGTCGCCCCCGGCTTCCAAACGTTCGTTTCCACCCAAGAGCAGAGGGTAGCGTATGAATGTCTGGGCTTGCTGCATGCCACAAATACTGTACTGTTACATAGCTACACACCCATCATCAAGTTCCACACTTTCATCTGCTGGTTCCCCCCCCCCCCCCCCC
>NW_023339796.1:9786769-9802877 GCF_004916995.1 Morone saxatilis | reverse complement strand
CCCCTCCCTGAGGAATGGATCCATCCGACCCCCTTTGTGTGGCTGAAGCAACGACATGCAATAACATCCGCAGTCTGTCCTTGTCGTCATTGTCTTCGCTGTTTAATAGATATCAGTAAAGAGCAGCTAATGTGTTGCATTCCAGCTTTAAGCCATTCATACGAGTCTGTATCTTCATCAAAGCTGTTGTTTGGCTTTACCCTTTCACTGCCATGTACAGTTCTGTTAACATTTTCAGTTCATTTTGCTTTTATCTGTTCTCGGGGCGATCCACTGGACCGCTACTTAATGTCATCTGGAGGGACCAGACAATGTGATTCATTAGGTTTTATTACCCACGAGGACTCTGGCATCAGTTTGAAGTCTAGCATTTATTGCACTAGGGTTTTTATCTCCAGTGCAACTCCAGTTATAAGAGTCTGTGGGCTACAAATTGAGTTCAATAAAGGCTTAATCATATTTACCAGTTTATGTCCACTCCTTCAGTTAATTCCACTCTATCTCTTTCAATTTCTATTGACTAAATGACCATTAGATTGTAGATAGGTAGAGCTGGTGAAGATGATTGGGAATTACAGTGCGCCGTAATTTGACAATAGCAGCATCATTTCCCTGTGAAGTTTGTCAGGAAGAAACCTTTGGCATTGATTGTTGGCGAGCTCCCACTGCAATTATTAGCTACATGCTCAAATGCTCAAGCAACCATTGGTGGCGTTATAAATATTTGTCAGTTTTTGTCATGAAAATGAGTAGTAGGCATTCATTACCATAAATTGCTGTAAACAAGACTTTTAAAGCGTACTGAAAGTCTTGTTGGTGGTTTAATGTCAGTGTGTTTGGTACACCAAAAAAGGAGTTCCTTTAAAGTGAGAGCTCAAAACTGATTGCGCATACACGCGCACACACACGGGGCACATTGCTGCAGTTATACGACGAGCAGCATGGGTCTGATGTTTAGTGTGAATCAAAACCTTAAAATTCAGGCATTAAATATTCCTCATTAGTGGTTTCATTTAGAATTCCCAGAGTTACTCATACACGTAATGACCTGCTCTTCACCTTTTAATGAGAGTTTTACCTCTAATGAGACTGCAAACTGACTGTTCGCCGCATCGTCATTTCATTGTTAAAATCACTCTGCAGTCAGGGTAGTTTTTTAATAAACTCTAATGGGCTTAGGTTAGGAAATCTAAATAGCCGATCAACAATTAAAAAAAACACTTATAATAGAGAGTAGTTTATTCATTAAGACTTATTTATCATATATTTACTATAAAAAATGATGTAGTGTTCTGTATATCTGTATATCTCTGAAATTCTGTCCAATTCATGTATTTGTTCATTCGAAAACTGTAAGCTGTTTATTGTTCTGTTCTCAGGGTTGTAAAATTTGTCCATTGATTGTGGTGTCCTGTCTGAAACTACATAATTTACAGATTTCTCTTAAGCTTGTCTCTATTCCCATGGTATTCTGCTTCCTACCGGGGACTAGACCTACATCAGTAATGTTCTGCATGATGTCTGCTTGCTGCTATACATGAGCAATAATGTTGGTCTGACATTTTGTGCCAATATTGTCTCAGTGCACATTTTCATTGAAATGCTTCTGTATTTTATTTCATTTATTTATTTATTTTATGTTTGCAGACATTTGTGTTGGGTTTTGTCAGCTTGTCCTCTTTTGTACTTCTGCTGTGCTGGGCTTGCATTATGTTATTCGTTGTAATCCTGTGTGCCGATATACTGAGGGAAAACATGTGCTGTTGCTCTTTCAGCTTCAGTACCTCCCTCCGCCTTGGGGAGATTGCAAGTCTACTCCCATAGACTCTGAATACTTCTCCACGTACAGCATCACCGCCTGCCGCATTGACTGTGAAACCCGGTACCTGCTGGAGAACTGCAACTGCAGAATGGTTCACATGCCTGGTATGATTTCAGAAAGGCTTGGCCAGTTCAAAGAAATGGCACAGTTCCCTCCTTTTATAGTTTTTATTATATTATGTATGTAATTGTTTTCACTTTGATGTTATTTCAAACAGGAACCTCAACGGTTTGCACACCTGAGCAGTACAAAGACTGTGCAGACCCAGCTTTAGGTGAGCACAAACACTTTACTGCATAAGTATGAAATGTTAGTGTGATAGTTTAACATTAATGTCTGAAATGAAGTGTTCACCAGCAGTGCCATGAGACTATTCCATCCTTGATACAATACCTCTGTAGCTTTAACTTGAAATTGCTTTAATCCCAGACAGTGCTGAAGCAAAATAATCAAGTAAAATTATTGTTTAAAAATTCCATTAAGAAGAGTTGTGATGTGTCTATGCTTCACTGATATCAAATAAATCCGGCAGAGCTTTTTTTCTCCCTCTGTATTATAGCTTCAGTCATTATTTGCTTTCATAGAAAGTGAACGATGGCAGCAAATGTATTTCTTTCTGTCTTGTGAGATATTTTTAGCAGAAACTGAGAGCCTCTATGTGCAGGTTTGTTTGATTCTTCGCAGTGATCACAATATTTTTAAATCACTTTGATCATCCACAGACTTTTTGGTAGAGAAAGACAACGATTACTGTGTGTGTCAGACCCCCTGCAACATGACTCGCTATGGCAAGGAGCTGTCCATGGTTAAGATCCCCAGTAAGGCATCTGCTAAATATCTGGCTAAGAAATTCAACAAAACTGAGCAATATATTGGGTAAGTATTATTTGGTAGCAGTCAGTTATTCAGATCTCAGCCTCTTTTATTTTTTTTCTGTTGATGGATTGATGTACTGTGGCATAGCATGACCTGGGTCTCCATCGTTCACCTTCAATGTAACAATAATGAAAGATAGTTACACCGAAAATGTGAGATATCATTGGATGTAATGTCATATCACCAGAACTAAACTTATTTGGGTGTGCTCTTGACTGTCCTCTCTCCAGAGAAAATATAATGGTCCTGGACATCTTCTTTGAAGCTCTGAATTATGAGAAGATTGAGCAGAAAAAGGCCTATGAAATTGCAGGGCTTCTGGGTAAGATTCTCACAGTTTCAGATTCAATGTGACAGAAAAATGTGGTTGACCTCAGTATCAGTACTCTCAGCGGGCCCCTGCACCGCACATTTCACATCGCATGTTCACGCCTGGTGCTTTGAGGTTTCCTCTTTGAACCTGCGAAACAGGCTGAACACATTTTCATAATCTGATGCTCTTGCAAGGGCAGCAGGGTTGCGTTTGATGAGAAGTTGGGGCTGGATGGACACTTTTGACAATTCTGCTCAGATTACTCTGAGAGATACTGAATTGGAAATGACAGTGCAGGGAATGATTTCACGCACCATTGTTCAATTATTGTACCTGCCTATATCTGTTAATCTCTCTTTTTCTAGGTGACATTGGAGGTCAGATGGGGCTGTTTATCGGAGCCAGTGTTTTAACAATACTGGAAATATTTGACTACCTATATGAGGTAAAGTGATGGTTTTCACCAATTAAAATGTAAAACTTAAAACACTAATTCAGTTTATTATTGTCCTAATATATATAAAGGTAAATAGTTGTGTAACACTTTACCTTGTAAAATAAATCAAAGATCATTTTGAATATATTTGTACTGCTTAGTAAGTAAATTTAATTTATAAAGCACATTTAAACACAGTATAAACTGACCAAAGTGCGTGTCAGTGATGCTTAAGAACTAAATTCACAATAGTGTTGACATTTTGGAAAAGAAGCTTATATAAACTCTTACGACTGTCCAGTATATATGAAACTAAAGACAACATCCAGATTTGAAACAGGGAAACAGCAGTCTGGCCAGCTGTCTACTTTCCAGCACCTCTAAAGCTCACCACTTAACATGTTATATATGTTGTTTGGTTCAAGCACAGACAAACTGAAGTGTAAACTGTCAAGTCATGGTAGGATATGTACCAGACTATTTTAGGATGACCAGGGACCAGTAAATACCTGGTTGCCTGACAACTCCTCCTGCCAAAAAATAGTCCAGCACATAATCTCCTGCAAAAGCCCAACTTGTAATTCTTTCTCTTCAGTTTTTGTACAGATTAAATTAACAAGATATAACTTTTTTTCTTTCATTTTGCTGTTTTCCCATGTTTTCAGTCTTTATGCTAAGCTAAGCTAACTGGCTGCTTACTGTAGCTACATGTTTACTGTACAGATATCTGACTCTTGAATAAGCACATTTCTCCAAACTTGAAAATATTTCTACTCTTAATGTTTAGTTTTAATGATTCCATTCCATTCCATATTCCATGTCTGAATAATGTGTTATGTGATTTTTCTTCATTTAGGTGTTTAAGGATAAGGTTTTGGGTTACTTCATACGCAAGAAACGGCCACAGCGTTGTCAGAGCGACAATCTGGTAATTTTAATATTTCAGAATGCATTTGATTAAATGAAAAGAATGTGATGTGATATTAGCTGAGCTCAGGAACAACAATAACAAAAAAAAAAGTCTGCTAACAGTTGAAATGCTTTTAATGAACAGCACCAGAGAGAAAGCAAAGCCTCGGCACATTATGTCATCATTAGTTTCAATTTCCCATGCAGAAAAGATGTATTGTGCTAGAAAACATGATCATTAATAATCCATAAACATTGTTTTTATGGCTCCAGTACGAATGCATAAGCAGTGTATCTAATGGTATACACATACAGTACTCTTTATTTACATGGTGAATATTATAGAGAATCAAGACGAATTACTTCCAGTGATGGCAAAAATCTGCAATAGTTTTACAGAGGTAATGCAGATAAGTATGTACACAGAGAAAATTGACTTTGTAAGCCTTGTTTCCAAGCTTTGTTATAGTTTGTGAAGTGTTTTGCTGCTTGAGGGCACTTAAACTACTGTGCATGGACAGGTAGAAGTGAACTGTCTGACCTGCTCTCGATTAAATTTTTATCATGACTCATAAACTGCACTTACATTCAGTTTATATTATCATAGTTGATCCACACGCGAACTCACATTTCAGTATTTACACGATATACAGTACAGTAGCTTCTCTGTGTCACCTTCAATCATGTAATTACGGTTCACTTAGAGCAGGAAAAGCTGTTTTTGTACTTGGGGTTTTACCGATGTATGTCTGGCAGCACGATCAGAGCAAATTCAGAACGGATTGGTGTGAGAGTAGAAGAATGAGCTGAAAGCATAAGATTAAGAGGTCTGCAGATTTTATTAACATTTCATGATCTACTCATTTTCAAAGCCTTCCAAGCAATAAAACCCATTTTAACTTCAAAATGAAAACTAGAGTAATGTGAGGCATTTCTGTCTTGCCCTAAATCACAGCATTTTGTCAAGCCCAGTGGTTTAACACACTGTGTCCAAAGGCACCTCCACTCCCCCTGCAGACTGTTATGTAAGCTTTATGTGGAGCAGTTAAGAAATTATTTATAACTGAAATGCACCTTCTTAATATCAGTAATCAGCAAATGTTCAGCACATACTGCTGAATCAAACCTTTACCATAGATGGAAAATCATGTTTTACTGGCTGCAGTTGTAAAACGATATGCATACTCACTGTGCTGAAAAAAAAAACCCACTTGAGATTATTATTTTCAAATGTTATTGATAATAGTTTTCTTAATGCCACGCTTAAAAGTAGTTTTTTCACCTTCAGCTCTTGCTTGGATAGAGCGTTACTTTTCAGACAGAACAAAGTGAGAATTTTCTCTGATAGCAGATAACTCCTGAGGAGTCCCACGAGACTATTATTTTCCATTTTTTGTGAATGATTTACCATGTTTGTTACCACAAAATAGTTGAAAATAATTACTAAGGGACCTAGCTAAAGGTACATTTATTAATATTTGTAGTAATAGTTAATTAATTTACTGTCTTGGGTGGATCATCATTGGTTACATTGTTTCTATAATAGGGAAGAATATTTGCTGTTCTGCATATCATGGCCAATGTTTCGACACTGGTACTTTTATATTATGCCCAGTTGTTTTTGGGCTAGTATGTGTGCTACGCATAAATAACCATCAAGAGAGTTGGGCGCCCTGGTAGCTCGCTTGGTTGAGTGTGCACCCTATGTGGAGGGGTTAGATGAGTCTTTGTCACGTCAGCGCAGGTTCAATTCCAGCCTGTGGCCCTTTGCTGAATGCCATTCCCTGTCTTTCTCCCCACTTTCCTGTCTCTCTTTGGCTGATCCTGTCTAATAAAGGCAACCAAATTGTATAATTAGGATTATTCTAAATAGAGCTTCTTTGTCTGGAACATGCTACCCATCAACATAAGACATAGATTCACTAAAATGTTTGAGAATCTAAAACTAAAACTGGTGGTGTGATTTTATTTGTTGTTGGTTGTTCTTCTCTTTTACAGTTTAACATGAACTTTTAAAACGTTTTTGTCGTCTAACTACCAATATAACCACCATCAAATTCCTCAAATAATGACTAAACTTTACTTTCAATGCAAATAGAACTGAACTTCTAAAATAAGATGCAATAACTTCTTAATCCAGTTCTTTCTCACACACAGCTAAAAGCCACTTATCCCTTTGAGCAGCTCATTGTAGGGCTAGAAGCACTAACAAAGGTTAAAACATTTCTTCTTTTCTGGTGCTGTTGTAAGCAAAAGCATTTAAGCAGATTTTTGTTAAGTGCAGACAGTTCGTTTTGTCCCTGAGTAATACCGTATGTACCAGTTTGCATCCAACCTTCCTCCAACCTCCAATCTTGGAAATGCAAGCTATAATTCTTTGTGTTGCACAAGCCCAAGACTTTTTCATTACCAGCAGTTCATACATTTGATCATGGAAAAAAAAAATCCCCCATATTTTTCTTCAAATTGGTGAAAAAGCCATGGGTTTGTCTCTGCATGTGGATTGTGTTCTTGCATGCTCAGCTGCCTCAGGTTCAGGGTTTGGTTTGATGGCTGATATAGAGGAAGACTGAACAAAGTTTATTGTGTTTTTTAGAAGTAGAGATAATGTTTATTTAAGTTAACATATTTATGACGGAGGTTATTTTAGTCAGTCTGGTTTTTGGAGGATCAGTTTTTATAAATTGGAAGTAGAGGATGCATTTATTTAGCGGGCTGATATTTACAGAATGTCATGCTTTTACTTATATAGTGTGATATTTACTGTATTCTGCCCCATTCATGTCATATGTTCACCTGCTTACTATAAACCATCCTTTTGTACTTCCTTTCTCTCATATTCAATAACCGTTTTTCAACTAGTCCATTATCACATCTCCACTCAAACAACCCGACAATAAAGTGGTTCATTAGACTCTATTTTAAGTTCCCTTCAATGATCATCAACCTCTATGGATGACAGTAATTGTCTTTTGTGTTCCCTGCTTATTAGAAAAACCCAAATCTTATTTTGAGCAGCTGTCCTCCTTCAGATCGCTGAGGGGAAAACACCCTCTTGCAATATTCCCGCGCAAGTTTAACTTTTAGCATTTACATTGTGTTTTATTTTCATTTCAGTCACCCTCACCCATCTTTCTTTTCATCATGTCTATTCCAGGAGTTTCCAGAGAACCAAACCAGCCCTGGTGTCACGCCTAATCATGCCCCCAGGTAGCACACCCCATTGATAATAGATGCTCCCTCCCATGCTGTCCCTCTCTTTCATACATACTTGATGCCATCTCATATATCATTTCCTCAGTGGCTACAAATGATTTGGTTGGCTTTAGTAAGACAGTCAACAAAAAGAGGGGTGATTATCCAACTGCAGCGAGCATTTTAACATCAGGTTATAGGTTAGTTTGGTGTGTTTCTGTATTCATCGGCTATGAGTTGGTTGGATTCTCCAAGTGCATAAAGATCTGACTTTCTTGCACTATACAAAACTTGCTCCTTCTACTGAATAATGATGCTTTCTTTCCCATAGGATAAAGCGCAGTACTCCTGTGAAAACAAATCACGTATTTATTGAATCGTTGTACAAAAAGCCGAACCACATGAGATCTATTTGTTTCCCTGCTGCACAGAGGTCCATTTAGAGGCAATGCATTTGAGGCTCATGCCAGATAACATCACTAGATGCATTACTTTGTGATGTTATCACAGGTCTGCATGCAGTGAGTTTGCACAAAATGTAAATGGTTCTTTGTCTGCTGGAATAGCCATTTTTGCCTATGGGACTACCAATGGTTGTTATCCACATATCAGCAGTTATCTACTCATGGAGCATATACAGAGAAATGCAGACTTATGTGGATGTTTCAACCTCCGTAACTATAACAATTTAACATGCTAGTGTAAAAAACAGGACTAAAAATATGCTGTTTTCTTTCTCTTCTCCCTCCTTTCATTCATCTTTTCCCCACCTCCCCCCTGATTTTCTTTAAACTCTCTTTTTCACTGCCTGTGAAACATATGCGATGTGGCCGATCTTGGAACTTCCAAATGTGTTGTGTTCATTACCTCATCATCATCCACATATGTTTCTGTCACTCATTGCCATTATATATCCTATCCTTATTTCTCCTCACCTCATGTGTTTTGTTTTTTTACCTCCGCGTCCCTCCATCGTCCTGGTCGCTCTCATTTTACCTGTGGCTCATTTCTTTCCTACATCCTCATCATCATCATTATCATCATCATCACCACTCCCTTCATCGCCCCTCCCTTAACCCGGTTGAACTCGTCTTCCCTCCTTCCCTTCCCTCTGTTTTGCAGAGCACCTGTGACACCCTCCGGAGTCACTCGGACAGTCTCGGATTCACGCCGAACATGTTACCTCGTCACCCGACTCTAGGCAACTTTGAGGAGTTTGCTTGTTGACACCATAAAGTAGGGGTTCGGGGTAGGTTGGCACATCTGGGGGACTTGACAGCAAACTGTGAAATAATGTATGTATTTAACAGAAAACGGTTGAGTGTATAACTCAAAAACGTATAGTAGAGTTTATCAATGCCTGAATAGAAATAGAATACTATCATCAGAAGAAAAAGAGACCACTTCCAAACAGAACTCAGGTTTAACTGCCATG
Organism: Morone saxatilis; assembly: GCF_004916995.1. NCBI lineage: Eukaryota > Metazoa > Chordata > Actinopteri > Moronidae > Morone > Morone saxatilis. The sequence continues at coordinate 9,793,891 of NW_023339796.1, read as the reverse complement.
TCAAGGCAACAGTGTTAATTTATTCATGTTTCATTTTGTGCATTTTGTTTTTTCTTCTTATGCGGTCACATTGGAGTATACAATCAGTGAAGATAAATGTGTCCAAAAAAAAAAAAAGGTTTCTGACCTGTGTTGAGATGAGTTACAAAGTACTGTTGTGCTAGTTTTGCTGTACATCTATCCAAAAACAAAAGAATACATGTGGATTGGTATGTGTAGCATTGCAGTTTCTTATCAGTGTTACGTCTCCGGCATCTAACCAATGCTGTATTGAGTGACCTTATACTTGTCACCAGTTTGAACAGGAGAGCTTTTTTAGATAATCTGCTCCACTTTAATGAGCCGATTGTTGGTTAAAGGAGCTGCTCGTACCTGAATCAAAACACTAGACGAGTATTTAATGTTGCCTTTTGCTACTATGAGGCTTTGATTTGTCTCATCAATTTAGACGACTGTGCTTATTTAATTCAAAAACAGAAGAGAACTTGATTATTTGTACATATGCAAGTATTTAGTTTTGTTCCATGTGGATCCCAGGACGGCAGAAACTACTGAATTGGATGTTTTTTGTTAACTTTATTCACTTTTTACACACAGTAAGGGTCATAAAAAGAGAGCCAAGAGGCTGAAAAAGGCTGTTGATTGTATCTTTTTATCTTTATATAGCTGACATTTCAATTTTCATTGTTTTCCCATCGTTGGGGGATAGTGTTGCTGTGTTGCTGATTATCACACACACAAAAAAAATACTAGCATGCAGCTTGCTGTAAAAGTTGGCCCTTATTTACATTGAATTCATCAGAAGAGAAACAATCAGGCTTTCCTTTTTGCCTTTTAAATATTCCTCAGCTACGTTTTTTCATTACTGTGTCTTAAAGGTGTCCATCAGCACAATCCCCTGTGATAGTAATCTATTCTCTATGGAACATAAGTAGAGTTTAAAAGGCTTGATGGTGACATTCCTAAACTTGACAGAAATGTGTAAATACCCGCAATCAAATGCCATGAAGAAATTCTATACCGCTCATGTGAGACATTGGTCAAATATACTGTATATATCTATCTATATATAAATATAGATATATATAGATAAAAAATGTTTCCTCACCTGTTCTTAAACCAGAAGGAATTTGGACTTTCTATCGGGGTGGACCGTAAGTGTCTTTGAGTTTCTGGTGATTATAACATGACCGACAACTAAATAGACTTTATTAGATTCAAGAGAATTGCCTCAAAACATTGAAAACCACCATGCACCTCAGCCCCATTCAGTTCAGTTGGTTTCTAACAGAAATGCATTGTACAATTTTACCATTGTCCTTTTATTATTATTATTATTCCAGAACATGTAATAAGTCACAAATAACAATTTGTGATGTATAAATGATCAAATATAATAAACTCTATATTTACCCATCATACTCACGTACACAACTTCTTCGTGTGAGTCTACTTCCTCTATTGTTAATGTTCACTGTTATTTAAATCCTTGACACTACAACTACGGACTTGTAGGTACATATCCTCACTATAAATACTTTACTAAAAGTTCAGAGAAGAGTTTTTTTATTATGTGAAACTTTCAAGTATTATGCCAATCAAGTAAGTGGTGTTCATAACACTGTAGCTTTATTACTCTGTTGTTTGTGTATTAGATGACTGTTGATGTGAAGCACAAACCCTTGGAGAACAGCCATCACTTGAAAGCCAATGACCGGCGTCTATGGTTGTGACTACCTTTTATGGCTCTAGTTTTAGCTACACACACTGTTAGATGCGGTGTGTTCACTGCTCCAGCATTAACGTAAATAAGAGCGTTCTCCAAGAGAAGGCCAGAGATCACCTTGAGACGTTGTCCAAATGGAAATTTTACCTTTCAGGAAACAAAAAAGGTGAATCAGTGGCGTTGTCTCATGAGCAATAAATGCACTGAATCCGATACAACTGTTATAAAATTGACAAAAAAAACATTTGATTTGAGATCCCCATTTTCAATTCATGAAGTATTCAACAGCTGGAATGGATGTAGACTGGCCAGCTGCCAGCTAAAACGCAGATGTATGATATGACGATTGTATATTAACCATCATTAGCCAAATAAAGGGACACAAATGCCAATTCATGTTACACAATGATGCTATTCTGATGCTGCTGCATTGCCATGCTGATTTTGGGAGTGTGTGTGTCATGTTGTTGGGTTAGAAAGCATAAATATGACCCAGCATTTACCGCAAACTTTGGATGAAGGATTTGTGAAAATGACCTGGGTCTTTACCTCTCTCTCCCCACCCCCTGCCTTACTACCAGTCAAAGAACAGCAGAGTGTATGTGAACTGGCAGAAACTATTACTTAACTGTTTGTGCTCTTTAAGTAGTCCTCGATTGATATTTACTGCATAGTTATGGCCAAGTTGAAAACAGTATTCTATATATTTCTGTCACCCAACACCTAGGTTTGAACTCTTTTATTCTTACAGTTAATCATTTATGTCACATCACCCATTTTCTTCCTTGCATGACCATTGTGTATTCCTATTATCTGGTCTCTTAATGTAATCTTAACCATGCTATTCACTTTGTAAGGTCCAAAAATGTATTTTTGGAGCCAGATGAATCAAAATGGTGTTCTCCACATCACGTGATTACAACATTAAAATCCTCCTCAAACCAGGCTAGGGATCGTGCAATACTCGAAAAGAAAGATATTGTGCATTTGTGGAAAAACTGTGACATCTTTCTGTCAATTTTTATGGATTAAATAAATATAATATGGCTTGAAGTGAAACTAAAATGTGCCTTCAAGACTGGTTCTTACAGGTAACATCAAGATATTCATATAACATCCTGGAAACTGAACTTGCTTCATCTGGCTCTACGTACTTTATGTGCATTTTATTGTAGATATGTGATTTTAACTCTGAACTGTACATTAAATAGTTAATATACACTTAACTATGTGTAACGTAGTGAGTCTTAAGTCAAACAGTCACACACCAAACTGCATGCCAACTTACAGGCCCTGAAAACATTCTCTTTACTGCCTTCTCATTATGAATGATGTGATTCCACGTTAATGCAAACTATGTGCTACAGCTAGAACAGTTTTGGTGTTTTTTGTTTGAGCTCTTCTCGTTGGTTAAAGGTTGGCGGGGCTCAGCTGGAAATACAGCAGCCTAGCTGTTGTTACACAACAACCTGGATTTGTTCCTAAAATGGTGAAATAGTCTAGGTGGCTTCTGAATGAGCAAGCTGTGTAAATAATTTTCTAAGAAAAGCACACAGACAAAAAAAAAAAATCGTACCACAAGTTGCCATGGATACAGGACAGCTAGTAAATGAATGGACCTTGTAACTTTTAAACTCAAATTTTAAGCCTACACAAACGAGAAAATGTAAACATATTTATATGTAAACTATATTTCCATGACAGCTGGGCAGACTCCATTTGCTGAAGATCATGTGGTATGATCAAAAGGTCCAAAACAGCTACTAAATGGACCTCGTGGTGAGACAAAAGCTGTTTCCAAGGTCAAGAATGAACTTCCAGTCTCAAAAGCAAACTTATGTTTGTATTTGTGTCTTATTGGCTGAAATATACACAGAAAGAATCACTGACAGCATCTGTCCCAAGTTCTACCAACAAAAGCAAAGATACTAGCAAAGTGCAAAACCCACTCTTCATTCAGAATTTAAATGCAAGCTGTGTAAAGTAACTCTACAGCAGTTAGTCTGAAATGTCCTGTAATCACAAGATTATGAAATATTGAGAGAAAATGCTTTTGTTTTGTCATTATAACTTAATCCACACACACACAACCTTCAAATATTTCAAATCCTAAAAAGAACCTGCTAAATGCTATAGATCCGAGTATCACTGAATCATTCAGAAAAGAGATTTTCTGTACCAAATTAAGTTGTGCTACATTTAAACGAATGCAAAAACATGAGCAGACATTCCATCATTAATAAATACATGCATCCATTATCTTGTCTTACATCAGCAAAATGAAAATAAATCCCTTCCCTATTAACAGATACTTCAAACGACTCATTATGTTGGCTTTTTTACGGAATGAGGAGCACTGTAACAATCTGGAGTAAAATAACACTGCAAGCTGTTAACCATGTTAATATAAGTAACCAAAATGGAAACAGCTCATGGTGCAAATCAATCATTATATGAAAATACAGATTATCAGTGGAGTTTTCATCTCTAACTTAACTATTACAAAAGCATTTCAGAAAAAGCTACAATACATTAGTACAATAATGAGAACGATGATGTCAACAAACATAAATGTGTCACTAATGGTCCACTAGTATTAACATATATCGATATATTGGCCCATTTTATTGATAACCGGCTATAATCCTGGCTGTCAGTGTAAAACATATTTAATAATATTGATAACTAAACGATTTAAACTGTCAGTTACAAAGTGCACAAAAGACAAATACAAAAAAAAAAAAGGAAATAAGCCTGAGAAAAAAGGAACATTATAAATTAGCTTCTCATGCTATGATACAATCTTGTAATAGGTAGAGGGACAAAGAGTTGTATTTTTACTATGTGAAATAACAGTATTAAAAGTCCTGTCTTGTCTGTTCTGGTCAAAATAAAATAAAGTTTATTTTTTAGGTCTGTAATTGCCTATTAGACTTTTCTAAAAAGTTTCCAGGAAAGAAGTATGTAATTTGGTACTAATTACAGGAGGGACATAAATAAATCGATACACTTCCAATTAATATTTCTAATTAATTCATTGTAAAACAGATCAACTGAACATAAATATATGCAAATTGTACATACAATTTAGTATATATGGAGAATAAAGATTCCAATATGTGAATCATTTCTGAATATACACTAAGGTTTGATTGGAATTCTTTCAAAGACCAACCAATAATTAGTACCAAATTACAAACAGTAGTTCTGTATTCGTAGGAAATTACAGACTTGTAAAATAAAGTGTTTGAAAAATAACAAAAAAATAAAAAGTAACAAACATTGACGTATCCCTACACAATTTCCAAATGAATCGCTTGTGATTCCAAAAAGGACAAATCAATCTATTAATTCTAGGGATATTGTAGCATTAGCTGCCCCAAGAATCTGCGGTCTCCACTAGAGCCAATATATCAGCAGATATTAACTAATCCCACACGTATCAGTACTGGCGTATATTGCGGCTAATGAGTAACAACAAACTGCGGAACAGGAATGCCAAAGATATGTTTGAGATCATTCAGAAATACAGTCCACACTTAGCTCAATCAAACAAAAGTGATCCTTGTCAAAAATGTTTTTGTTTTTGTGTTTATGGAAACGGAGTAAAATCATTATCACATTTTCTAAAATCCCAAATGTCGATATTGGTATTAAAACTCCTGAATCGCTACAGCTTAACCTTAAGACTTCTATATGAAAACAAATTGGCAAAACTGCTTTTGCAAGACAGATTACAGTCAGAACTGAAACCATAATGTTAGAAAGGCTGTTTGGGTAGCTGATCCAGTGTGTTCTAGCACTTTGAGTTTAAGTTATCCAAAATTTCAAACTATTAAAAAAGTCAGAAATAAACAGTACGGTCATTTCGGTGTTTTGGAGCAGAGGGACTTCTTGTTGACAACCATTTCCACAGGTATAAAATTTATTCAATGCAACACATAGTGCACCCTCCCACAATAGTGCTAATTAACTGGGAGGCGTGTATGTACCAAATTTAACAGGCTTGCAACTTAAAAGAACCTAAAACCTTGCAGAGCCACTAGGACTTTGTTCCACACAGAGGCACAACAGAATGAAAGCAGGAGAGTGTTTGAAAACCGGTGAGGATTTGCCTTGTTGGGACTGGTCCTAATGACCCAACAGAGTGAAGGGATGATCGATTCTGGCGGCTGAGGTTCAGCGAGAAGCAATTTTGCATTTAGGGTGGGCAGAAATCGGCGAAGTAAGGGTGCTGCAAGGCCTCTTCTGCAGAGATCCTCTGGACAGGATTACATTTTAACAGGTTCTGGGTGAGATGAAAGGAAATATTTTAATACGGAATACAAATTTTATGCGAGCAAAGCTGTTTATTAGCAACACGATACGGTATTTGTAGCTGAAGTATTTGCACAAACTATTATTAAAAAAAGATGAATTAAAACCACAGATGTAAACATTAGTTTTGATTTTTGAATAAATGAACGAGTGCATGCATAATAGATATTCAAACATTAATGCAGCCGCTTTTATTCTGAAAAATGCAAAAATGGGGGGCAAGTTGATGAAAGTTTAAGTACCTGGAGAAGATCCCGCCCTGTGCTACTTAGTTTGGGGACCACGTTCACCAATGAGGTGGTGGCTGGATACATGGGATATGGCTGCAGGTAGAAAGAGGAGCAGAGGTTAAGTTCACACACACTCCCATCCACTGTGGGCCTTACAAAATAAATGACATCAATAATTTACCTTATAATCGGGGAGTTTGGTCATCGTCTGCCACTGTTCTTCAGTTGGTGTACCCAACAATGTACCATGCGGTTAAAGAAAAACTTATTGCAACAGAGAGGTGTGTCTGGGCTTACAGTTACAGTAAATCATTGATCGCATAGTAGATCAATAGTTCTATCTGAACAAACCCTTCAGAGGCCGACATAACAAACTGTGCAAGCAGAAGATCCACACTGTCAATATACGAACACCTGACGTCAAAAGAAAAAAAGATATCTGAAGATTCTTTTCAACTGGTCGTCCACATCGTTCCCGGGGAATAAAGGCCTTCCAGCGTTAGCCAGCTCTGAAAGGGACATGGAATCAAAGTGAAACACGATTAATATTTTATATATGGTTCACTTTACACTTTATACTTCAATACATCAATATATCCACTAAACGAAGCAACAAACACACAGATTCAATCTAACATTAAGAACACAGACACAGAAAACAAACTATAAACTTAAATTATGACACAGGATAAAAACATGTATCCCTGCCCCCATTATACACATTGTGTCATTTTTATAATAAAATACAGCTGTCTCACCCAGCTCTTCTCTTTCCATTTTATTAAAAAAAAGGTTTTTTTATATTGTGTGTTTAAAAACTGATATATTCCAAAGATTTCACATCATCTG
>NW_023339796.1:9770177-9786758 GCF_004916995.1 Morone saxatilis | reverse complement strand
CCATATATTTGATTTTTAATATGTGTAGTATAGTTTATACCTATGTTGTTACTACACTCAAACTCCAGTAAATAGCCAGGTGTGGGGGTATTCAGACATTTGTAAAGATGACTTGCAAGATACTGAACCTCGTGAGCAATGTTTAACCACTGTAGTGACTTCAAACGCCTTCTACTAAATTTCTTATGATTAGTGTCAACAGTATCCTATAGTCACATTAAGTACCAGAACAATCTCAAACAATGTGATTACATCAAATCACACACAAACCTGCAAATATGCATCCAGCAGACCACATGTCAATTGAGGTAGAATAAAGTTTAGCACCAAACAGCACATCTGGAGGCCGGTACCACAATGTCACCACCTACATACAAATCACAGGGTTATGTTTAACAATTAGACCAATTATCACAGCCAAACTGGTGTCACCACAACTGTTCAGGCATTCAGCATAATGGTCACTCTCCGGGGCGGGTGTTATTTTGTACTGAGACTGATGGGTATTTTTTTTTTTTTTACAAAGAAAGGGATTTGGCAGCACTGTCACTAACACTAAACAGTCAGCTTACATCAGCCATCTGGTTCCCATTACAGCTTCCTGACATTCTAACAAACTGCTGCTTTGTCAAGTGTCGAGTGTTTTATAGACATTTTTCCAGGTTATGTGAAAATGCGTTTGGTGAAGTGCACTGATAGAACAGAGTAAGAAGAATAAACTGAAAAACTATAGAAAAGTTCTATTTCGCAGAGAGTGAATGTGTGGGCTGACTGAAAGCAGTTGGAAGTGCTTGTTTCAGCTTCAAAGGTTTGAAAGTTCAATTCAGTGCAGATGTTTGTTGTGTGACCACCTGCTACAGAATCACGACTAACTTTTCATAAGTCATTTTTACAGCGAAGCTCGATTCGAAGGTAATTTCAAAACGTCACATACTGAGTCACGACAGTTTGCAGTGTATTATTTTTTCATTTACAATATATATATATTTTTTTTTAAATGACGCACAAAGATGACATAAACTGAGCATTTTCTAATGTCTTTTTAAGGCTTTGTAACACATCCTGGAGCACTGTGTTTGAAACACAGCTGCAGGTTGTGGGAGATTTTCTATTCATGTGGACAAATGGTTTTATGGAGTAGAATTTCAAAATAAGTGCAGGGAACTAACTTGCACGTGAATAATACTTCTGTTACTGCTTCACTTTAACTTTGGGTTGCCAGATAAGTAGTTTTTACAAAGCCTAAGAAAAAGTAAGAACACTGATGGACTCCACTGTGGATTTTACTTGCTAATAAATTAAACCAAATCCCCATACTATCATCATAACAACTAAAGGTACAGTATTTAATTCAAGCTGCATGTACTACATATACTACATGCAGTATATCTGTGTACTGTGACACACTGTGAAACAGTGCTAAGAGTCTCAGGGTAATACATCCTCGGAAATGAAATGACCTTTTACAATGACCTTACTACAAATTCTCAAGGCTTCAAACTCGGTTGCCCACTAGGTTTTCTGTTTATTACATTTTCAGATCAGTAGCATCACCCTGGGTCAAGTGCCGCCTCTTGAGATTGGCCCCCCCGGGCCCTTAGGTCAGCCAACCAAAAACCATTAAACCTATCTGAGACTCGCCTGTCATTTCTCTGAAGGAATCAGAAAGCAAAAAAAAAAAAGAAAATACCACTTAAACCACATGCTGCTGTGTGTTCCACTCTCGCCCATCATTGATTTAACAGCTTAACTTCAGGGCCTCAGAGAAACACAGTCTATCGACTGTTCACACATATAATAAGGGCAATTTAACAGCCTAAAAAACATGGGAACATTGTGGTAGAGGCCATGCGTTTGCCCTTGTTGTTCCAGTTTCTATCTTACTACTCACATTTGATTACTTTATACTGAGATATGGATTTTTAGGTCATATCTTCCAGCCCTAAAACAAAGCCTGAAAGCTGATGAGATATTGTTTGATTTTAAAACTAGGAAAATATATTTTTTAGCAGAGATTTGGGACTATTTACCTTGGCTACACAGACGTAAAGCAACTTCTATAAAAGTCCGGATTAAAGAGCAGAAATGTCTCTGCCTAGCCAATTTAAAATCCCTCAAAGGCAATCAAAGTGTTCAGATATCAGTCTCCGAATTGGTTTCTCTTTGAAGGTGCCAGAAATCAATGCGAATGTCACCCAGGTTAAACATTTTAAAAGATGGAAGAAGTCAGTTATTAGCACCTGCTGTGTTAATGAAGTACAACCTACCTCTGCTGAGTAACACCTCACAGGAATGCCAAAGGCTCGAGCCAAACCGAAGTCAGCCAGCTTCAACTCTCCATTCTGTAGACACAGACACAGGTTACCAAAACTTCCCATTTGATATTACCACAGACTAATAAACTACATCCTCCACGTGGCATCAGGTTTAGCCGTCATCTCATACAGTAACGTATATTTACCAGGCTTCAAGTCAAAATCCAAATGCACTTAAACACTCACTCTGTTAATGAGGAGGTTCTGTGGCTTCAGATCTCTATGAAGAACGTTTCGACTGTGACAGAAAGCGAGGCCTTTCAACAGCTGGTACATGAATGACTGCGTCGGAGAGAGAAAGTGTGAGTTTACAGACATAACGATCAAAAAAAACAAGCCATCTATACAGTATGTATTAAATCCGGTAGGCTGTCCTGAGTAAAATCCAAGATGTTTATCTCTCACCTTCACAGTTTCAGGATCTAAATCCCCATTGCAGCTGTCAAAATACTTCTTCAAATCCTTTAAGTTGATAAGAGACACACATTAGCCTTGGGAGCTACACATTAAAACACACAGCAGGTTTGGGATGACTCGATCTCACCTGATCACAATATTCAAAAACCAAGGTTAACTTCTTGTCACTGTGCAAAACATCATGTAGTCTGCAGAAGACAGAACAGCTTTAAGTTACCATCAGGGTTAAATGCAAACTGCTTTTGGTATTTCAATTCATCTGACAAACCTCGTCCCCACACACAGGTTAAATCCAGTTTGGGCAGCAGACTGACCTGACAATGTTTTTATGCTTTAGTTCCTTCAGAAGACAGATTTCTCTCAGAGCAGAACTTGGCACCCCCTGAAAGAAATGACACCCAGCTTGGTTAGCACTAGCTAATGCTAAATACTATAAATATAAGTGATGAAATGTTATATTAGTAATGTTAAAAAACAAACCTCGTCGTCGTCGTCCAGCCGGACCCTCTTCAAGGCCACAATTTCGTGGGTTTCTCTGTTTTTAGCCTTGAAGACTGTCCCATACGTACCTACAACCACAGTGATCGTGTTGATGAATGGCAACGGACAGAGATGCTAACATTAGCTAGCGTTAATATCAGGACTCGTCTGACAGATCTTGTCACAGCACTTAACCTACCAGTGGAAGTAAAAAGCGTGAACACAGCTTTGTACCTGGTTATCTGTGGGATTAACGCTGTTTAACAGACACCGAGCTCAGTCTAGATAACGTTAGCTAGCACTGCAACTACATGAATGCTACTTTAGCAAACCAGGGTAGCTAATATTAACTTTATTTTAAAAAAGCGTGTGAAACTTACCCTCTCCGATTTTTTCAAGCTTTTCATATTTCTGCATGTTTGGCCAGTGAAGCCAGCCTTGAACTAGCTATCAAACCAATGACTGATTAAAGCCCCAAATGGGGGTTAATGGTGTTATGATTGCTAGCGTTAGCTCAAAGCTATCTGCACTTGGTGCTCCTGGTCGCTCTGCAGCAAAGCTCCTCTTGTTGGTCATCTAGGGGCCAAAAGATGAACTACAGCACCCTTGAAACCAAAGCCTGGCTAGATGCAGAAACATATAAGCAGCACAAGCAGTTTTCTGTTCTTGGAAGACATTTTATGAGAGGGTTTGGTCATCAAGCACTGTGTACAAATGGTAAATGGTAAAGTATGCATTACCCACGTCTTCTGCACAGCTTTATCTTCTTATCTTTCTTATCTTTCTCTATTTATATTTTGAAAGTAATTGTATATTTGTATATTCTGTATTTGTATATGTGTATACTCTTTATGCCCAGCAGCCCCAATGCACCAGGTCACATTCCTCGTAGGCGTAAAAACCTACTTGGCAATAAACAAAATTCTGACTCTGATTCTGATTCTAAACACTGATCACTCTTCAACTTGACCCACCTGCTTTAGTCAAAGATAACTGATGTGAAGGATGTGTATACTTACTGTAGGATATATGATATCTGAAAAGTACCATCTTTACTGTGTTTCTATTGATTAAATTGGTCATTCGTAATCTAATCTCAAACTGCAAATGGATTCTTCCAGGAAGCTGTCAGGTTGTATGTTAGTGTACTTTGATTTATCTTGTACAGGCAGCCTAATCGGCCTCGTTAATGACGTGATGATGAAACATTATTTCCAATCTTAGATTTTTACATGTTCCATTTAGCAAATGAGCCCATTATACAATTAATAAATAGTAATGGCAGGAAGATTCACCAGTGACTTTATGTCAGCACTCAGATAAATTAACAAATATCAAAAAGGGACATTAAAGTTATACTACACCACCTATTTTTTAAGCTTCTGTATGGTTGAAAGGTGATTGTAAAGAGTTTGTAGTTTCCAGCAGTTGTGTCACAATAGATTACTGTATATCCAGAGGTAGGCACCAGCTTTAATACACTGTTAACAGCTGTCACCTGTATATGGGAGGTTATAATGGTGCCAAAACAGCAGTTCCTCCCTAGGTGTCACATCTAAACAGAATGGATGATTGTGGGGAGCAACTGAAGCACAGAAAGTAAATTACATTTCAGCTTTTTTTTTTATCCACTAGTAAACTACAGGGTTTTAACTGTAGGATCAATACAAGAAAAGACACTATCCATAAAACATATACTGCTCCTTATTTAGGTTCAGCGTTTAGTTTCTTCAACCTTTTATTTGTGACAATGGAAGACGGAAATTCTTTCTATTGTGACGCATAAAAAAAGGAAAAAATAAAGTATACCAGCACTCTCATTGAAACAAAGTTTAATAATTTTTTCTACCACATTATAATTTATCATTCTATACAAGATAAAGAGAAAACAGTGTTATGAAATTCCCATTTAGGTAGATTACTGTACAGTAGTGTGGTTTGTTATTCATCACAGGCTGATCCAGTTGGTCCACTTATACATTTCCATACATAAATTTGAGTTTGTCATAAAACTAGACGAGGAGGGATTTAGTAAATTTACACTACATGTTTTACATAGTTTATCTGTTCAGGCAAACCTTTCCTGTAAAATTCATTTAAAAGAAATCCCATTACTCATCGCAGTCTCATTGTAGATCTACATAAACATGTTTTGTGTTCATTTCTTCCCCTCAGCTCTTTGCCTGCGGATCAGATCAGAATAAAGTCCTCCTTTGCTCAGCAGCTCCAAGTGAGTCCCAGCCTTAAAAGAAAAGACGAAGCTGTTAGATATATTTAAAACTTATATTACACAGACAGTACTTTGAGATGGAAGGAACCAATTTACCTGTATGAAGTCAATTCTGTTCAGTGTCTCTTTGAACTTACAAGACAGTCTGATTAAATTAGCAGAGACTTTTAGGAGGAGATAAGAGCACTTCCATTTTTCTGAATACTCACCTCCACGATGCGGCCATTGCTCATGACGCAGATGAGGTCGGCCCCTTGAATGGTGCTCAGCCGGTGGGCGATGATAAGCACAGTGCGACCCTTTGTGGCCCTGTCCAGAGCCTCCTGCACCACTCGCTCTGATTCAGCATCCAAGGCGCTGGTGGCTTCATCTAGCACCAAGATGCTAGGGTTCTTGATCAAGGCGCGAGCAATGGCGATGCGCTGTTTCTGGCCACCAGATAACGTCACACCTCGCTCACCTGGGTTCAAAAATCTGGGGCTTAGTACGTAAATGGAACGCAAATTTTAATATTTAAATACCTAAACGAGAGCACATACCAACCACAGTGTTGTAGCCGTCCGGGAAACCTGTAATGAAGCGGTGAGCATTGGCTTGCTTGGCTGCATTAATGACCTCAGCATCTGTGGCCTCAGGCTTCCCAAAGCGGATGTTCTCCATGACAGATGATCCGAACAAAACTGGCTCCTGCAAAAACACAGGGTGGGAGATACTGTGAAAACTGGAACAGCCATTGAAGTTTATAATTAAAAGTTTTATTAAACTGACAAATTATTTATAACCCTATTTTAAAAAAGTGGAATGCATTAATGATGAACAATACTTACTTGATTGATAAATCCAATGACTTGTCCCCTGAACCAGGCCAGATCAAGTGTTCGGATGTCAAGTCCGTCCAGCATGATTACACCACTGATGGGGTCATAGAAACGCTCCAGCAAGGACGCCACAGTGGACTTTCCTAAAATGTGTTGCATCAATCATTTATAGGCTCGCAATCACACCGCTTACACGTCGCACATTTACAAGCATAAACTAAAAAATTACCTCCTCCAGATTCTCCAACAATGGCAACAGTTTTAGAAGGTGGAAGCGTTAAGTTGAACTTCTTCAAGATCTGATGGCCAGGTCTTGTTGGATAGCTATAAATATACAAAGAGGAAATCAATCGCAGAATCATCTGATATTTATGTTCAGTTAATGTCCAAAAATTGAATTGAAATCGATTTTTATTTTTAATTAACCTGAATGAAATGTCCATAAAATCCACTCTTCCTGTCAGAGAATGGTACGGGATGCGTCCTCCTCCAGACAGTGGAATGGTTGGCTTCAAAGCGAGGTATTCAAAAACTCGGGCCCCAGAGCTTAATCCTCTCACCATCTGTAGCAAATAATAGAAATTGGCTTGATTTTGAAGTAACTGAGATTTCTACAAATGTACATATAATGTGTGTCACATAATTTTTACTCACCTGTCCAAAAAGGATAGAGATACTGGCCAATGATCTGAGCATAAAGAGAATGTAGGAGTTATACCTTAAACTTCAGCTACTTTTACACTAATACATTTAACTGTAAATGGTAACAACGAGCAAACTTTGTGGAGCAACTTGTGTCTTTTACCTCTGAACAGTCTGGGAAGCAACAAGGAAAGACATGAGGTCTCCAGGGGACATTTCACTTCTAGAAATTAAAGTCCCTCCAGCAAAAATAGTTCCTAGGACAATGCCTGTATTAACAGCACATAACATAAAAACATTAAGGTACTGGATATTGTCAGATACAGCACCAATCTGCTTAACATTGTGTTTATCAGTTAACAGTAAAATATGCTCACAGTTCAGGGCAATGTTTGACATTCCTTGAAAAACTGCTATTCCAGCACCGAGATTTTCATTTATTTCACATGATTTGTCAACTTCATATGCATATAACCTGGAGAAAAAAAGATTTAGAAAATTAAAACATAACACATAATAACATTATATCTCTAAAATACAGTATACTGTGTCTCTACAGGTACTATGGCACTGAGTATACCAAAATATACTCTCACTTACTGGAGCTCACGCTCCTCCATCGCAAAAGCTTTCACTGTCCGCACATTGCCAAGTGCCTCATCTGCCACTCCTGTCGCTTTTGCCACCTTAAATGAAACACAGTTATGTCAGACAGCAAATTAAACTTCAATTTAATTGTGTCATAGATTGTACACGCTGTAAGAAGACACTGATTGTGACTATCTTGAGTTTTGCACTGTAATAACACGTGGGTTCCAAACTCATTCATATCATGGAGTCCCACAATAGCTGTTCATTAAACCACGGACCCCTAATTTGAGAGGATTTTGTCTTGAAAAACCCCTGTCTTGGGTTTAAAAAAAATATATATATTCAGGTTTGAAGATAAAAAAAAGTCTTCATCTGCAATCAATGTTAAAACTAGAATCATTATAAATTACAATTATCAATCACAGCCTTCCTTTTCTTCTTTCCTTGTTCCAACTTCATAAATTTGATAAAAGTTTAAATATTCTATTCCTCCTTTTGCTGGGGCCTCCCTACAATCCACCCAAGGACCCCAGCTGGTTCCTGCAAACCAGTTTGAAAAGCATAACATAATTAAGCTTCATAGTAGCAGTGCAAAGACTGGTTCTGAAAACCACCAGCAACCTGGAGGACACAAATTTCTGTCACTTTTAGCTATTGCTTATTTACAGTGTAAATGACATCGACATATCTTTCTATTTGTATGTCAGCCCACAAGAATTATGAGAGCAGGCGTCAAGAAGAAATAGTAGAGAAACATTGCATCTTAACATTTATGGGCAGACGTGAGAACAGATCTACATTGTGTTAAGAGTATATCTGTCACATTCGCTTGTTTTGAAATATGGCTGTTCTGATTTTGCAGCCCCTTGTGACACGGCCGTAAATCTCAAACTGTATACAAGATATTGTGCAGTAGCAAAGATTCTGAGCAAAATGATAACACTGCATCACCTGTTCCTGAGACAAACGGGACAGTTTGCGGAGGAATGAGCCAATGAGAGCCCCCGCTCCCACGAGACATGGGAGGACAACTACTGTCAAACCTGTGAGTTTTGGGGAGATGATATAGAGAGAGACAAAACAACCAACTGTCTGTGTAACACTCCGCAGACCCTGCAAATATGCACAAAAAAAGGAATTAGAAAGTTAAAACTATATAGCTTTATTACTTATTATATTACAACACAAATACAGCACTTCATACCTGAGAGATGACCAATTTAAAGGATGATTTGAACTCCTGAATGTCAGCAGTCAATCGATTCACAAGCTGCCCAGTTTTATTAGCATCAAAAAAAGCCACATCTTGCCTGTGACAAAAGAAAAACATTGACAGTGTTAAAGGGGCTTGTTGGACTGCAGATGCTTAATAGTGGACCATGAGCATATAAATGACAGCATCCTGTCCTGTCCATGCATTCTTTTGCTCTAACACTGAGCGATTATGTACCTCAGTAAGGATGCGAAAAGGGTCTTCCTCATGTCTGCTGCCACTCTCTCCCCCACCCTCGAGAGCAGGATGATGTAGCCGCTCGTCAGCAGGCCCTGCACGAAGGAGGGGTTGATTAATGGCCAGCACAGGAACAAAACATGCAGATATAGCTCTAAGAAATATTAACTTTCTTAAACAATGAGATCTGCAAACCGGGCAGAATTATTAAAAGAACCACAGTTATCCAATTCAACCACACTTACGCCTCAAAGGTGATGGTATCGTAATTCTCTGACATAGTTTTAATAAAAATATGGTATAATAGTTATTCCAGAGCGTCCACCCACTGCATTTATTCTCAGTTAATTAACAGATAAATAAATGTCCAGTTATTATCCCCTATATTACAATTACATAATTTAAATGGTAATTAGCACAACACCTTGTGGAAATAGTTTAGACATTTATCTCCATTTGATAACAGAAAAACAATGGCTGATTGTACTCGAGTCGAGGCGCTGGCAGATTTTTCTGTGTACTTACTTGGATACCATACAGCCCAAGTAATTTCAGTGCAGGGTCTCTTATGTCTTGGACGTAATTCCTAGTCTGTTCTCTCAGGTGACGTGCCACAACATTTACCAGCTCCCCAAGCATCAATGGGATTTGAATATTCAAGATAGCGGCGCCAAAAGCAAGCTGGGAGAGAAGAAAATAACCCATTTTAGTTGCATAAATGACATGTTACTATCCTAAATATTTTATTCTAGAAACACTCTTAAGCTTACCACAACAGCACCAATGAGAGCAAACAGCTGAGGTTTGACAAATTCCCACAGGATATGCCATTTGAACTCAGGCACGGGGTTTTTGGCTACAGCTTCCACCGGGATGTTGTTATTCACATCTGCCTCGCAGTGGGCTACGTGACAAAACAGTCGCGCAGAGACGGTGAGTACTGCTGGTCCCAGGATGAACTTCAGAGCCACTCCCGGGGGTTTGGATGTTCTGACGGTGGACTGGCGGACGGCTCTCTGAGTGAGGCTCCACAGACGGCTGACAGCGTTTCCAGGCTGCTGTGAGGAGCTGTTTGTTTTACATCCTGGAGATGTGTACCACCTGGATATGAGGAAGAATAATACTATAATTAGGAGTTCAATAATTTATCATGAAAGTCTTACAAAGTTAATGTAACAAAGGATGAGGATTTTAGGCTGTAACAGATTAGATTGATCTGAATTAGGGCTGTAACTAGTATTAATCTGATTATTTTGTTTTTTCAATTGATCATGATTAATAAATCCTCTCTCTCAATCTTACATTGAAATCACAGTAGGAAGGAAGGGAGTGTGTCATGGGCAGTCTCAAATAGCTTCTTCAGCCCAAAACCCAAAGTTATTACATTTACACGGATGTGATATGAGAAGCTGGAGCAGCTGAAACGATTAATTGATCACCAAAAAAATCATTAAATGCCTGATGTTTTTTTTACACCTGAAGAAACAACTTGACAAGCATGAAAATTGTTGATTAATTTTCTGTTGACTAATTCATGAGTCAACCTGTTTCTGATTAGAAACCCATGTACACACACAAGTGCATCCCACTGTATCTATATCTGAACACCAGAGGAAACCAGTTACTCTTTATATAAAATCAAAGTAGGCTAAGCTTGTCAGTGTTGATTAACTAACACATGGCGTAGCAGATACAGATCGGCTGTCATTCACTATACTAAATACCGGTCACATTAGCCTACCGTGAAAGTTTCCATAAGTCTGCAGTGTTATTGCATCGCGGGTACAACGGCAATGACCGCACTGGAGCAGTGAAGCTTGCTCTACAGCAGAGGAAGTGCAACATGTTTAATGCTTATTTCAGTGATAACAAGCTCATTCAATTCAAATAGTCGTTAAGCTCTGC
Source organism: Morone saxatilis (assembly GCF_004916995.1). NCBI lineage: Eukaryota > Metazoa > Chordata > Actinopteri > Moronidae > Morone > Morone saxatilis. Next base: position 9,775,910 of record NW_023339796.1, on the reverse strand, counting down.
AATAATCCACAGGCAACCTGCAGGCTGCCATGTTGACTCTGACCCAGAGTGCATTTCTGTGACTACAGAGGAGGTCATGTGTACTGTCAGTATCGGGCTGCGACAACAGACAGCTGGCTCATTTCATAACAGGACACAGGAGGACGAAGGTGAGGCGGTTTGTGCCTCACTGTTCAACAGAAACACGACAAAAAAACGTGCTTTCCTTCAAAAAACTACAACTGGGACCCGGAAATGACGGAGCGCCAGTGACAGAAGTGACGTCAGTGTCGTTTTTGTTGACATTTGTTTGTGAAAGACAAAAACAGTGGACACACACGGAGGATGGGGGTATTTTTGGACACCAGCTAACGGACCCTCGAGACAGACGTGAAGACCAAACGTACCGTGATTAAAACTCAACGTTGGCTCGGGTTTAGGACCGGACTGTCGGGACAAACACCACAGAGGAGCTAGATCAGCAGATGGACCGACAAAGTCGGGAACAAAACAAACCGTGTCACCCGGACCACACTAGAGGCTGAATCATTCACAGGCTAACACAGCCACCAGAACAGTCCGGCCGTAACATTACACAGGGAGGGAACTAGCATTCATTAGTTAAAGATTGGTGTACTTGATTGTCAGCGGCTGTACCGAGTATATAACACGTTACCATGGTAGTGTAGCGTTACACGAGCGTCTGTCCGTTAGACGAGGGACTTAGCAGGCTAGCGTTAGCCGTTGCTAACGTTACCCTTTATTTGAACCGCTGCTGAGATTGTGAGCTCGCAGAATGTAATTACTGAGGTTGAGAGACTGCATTGGGGTTTGTTCGTTTTCTTCTTCCACACGGTGTTCACTACAAGTAGCTCGTCTGTTGGGAGCGACCTCGAGAATGTGAAGCACAATGGCCAACTTTGAAGCTTACCAGGAGTATCAGAGGATTGAGGACTTTGAGGAGGACTCACCGCCAGGGGAGGAGGATTTACTGGTGCATGTGCCTGAAGGCCTGAAAGGTAAACGTGTTACTACAGCTAAAGTATACATTGTATTTTGCTATAATCGTCTAACTGCACATTGGAAGTGTTTTACGTGATATATAAGCTAAAAAAAAGAAGAAGATGCAACTGGGTAAACGTCTGTCGCTGTATAATGTTTTCATTTATGTTGCAGACTCATGGCACCATATCAAGAACCTGGATAACTTCTTCACAAGGATATCCTTTTAATATTTCAGTGCAGTTAGTGTATTGTTGTTGCATAACCTCACTGGCTTCATGTCATGCTCACACACAGACTCACCAAGATGCATGTCAGGAGTCATATTTAGAATCCGTTGAATTTCACAATGTTTACTTCTTGACTGTCGCACACTTTTCCATTGTTATTACAGGGTTCAGTGGGCAGAGGGGATTCATGCTTAACTTTGTGCTTCATCAGAGTCCCTTTAGTGACTGTCCAAGTATATAGTCATGTTTTCAAGTTCATTTTATTTCAGATTTCCCTTAACCAGCCTGTCCACATATATCATTTTCACCAGAAGAATGGCTTCGCTTGTATGATGTTGACAGAGTTCTTTGAACTTGTGTAAGTATGACATTGTGCAAAATACCTGGAATACATCATGAAATATAGTAAAGTGTTTGTAACAGGAGGCTTGTTTTCAGTAAGGGTTAGGGCTCGTTTATGTCACCGGCAGTTTTTCATCTTGTTATGACAGTTAAGTGTGCCTCGAGCCTCAGCGGGAACAAGTTCAACCAGAGGATTTTAACTGCAGCTGTACTTGAATCTCATGAAATTCATAAACACAAACTCAATTATAATTGCTTTGTTTACTATTCACTTTATCGCGATTATTATAATTGTTATTATTACTTATTAAGTATCTCTCCTGTATGGCTTCTTCTGTTTAATTAATCACATTAGCAGGATAGTTTGCCAGTGCAGCGTATTGTTTATTTTCCGGTCGTGTGAGATAATGTTTTGCTGCTACAGTGCCAGCTGGCCACCTCTATTATTGGGTGCTGGTCTGGTGTTTGTCTGAATCTGGCCACAGACTTATGGTTAAAGCATTAGGTGGAGAAAATGTGTCAACATAATGACAGGCCAAAAAATAGATAAATCTCAGCCTGTCGACATATTTAATAAAGGAACTGCAATTGATCTGTCTTAACTGAACTAATGCACATTATCTGTGGCTTGGTGCTTATAAATATAATCACTTATCTCAATACTACAGTTTATATCCCTTGTCACTGTCATTATTTAGGGTTTTATTGTGTTTTTGCTGTCATTAAGTATGACGCCTAATCTTTTTTTCATTCTTCATCTCATCCCAACAGCCAGCTTTTGTTTGTTGTAACATTCACGACGTTCCTTGTCAACTGTGTGGAGTATGATGTCCTGTTTGCCAATCGAGCGGTCAACCATACCGGACCGGGCCACAACCCCTTGGACAGGAGCAAGGTCACTCTTCCAGATGCCATCCTACCCAGCCAGCAGTGCACTCAGAGGTAATTGTGTTTAACACAGTATCGTACAAAAAGTCTAGGAGAATTAATCGAAAAGGCTACGCTGTTACATAAAGTGACTCTAGCCCGTTTGATCAGATACAAGCAGACATGGTCTTGGGTATTATTAGAGCCCTTTTACAGACAGGCCTTCAGAGGGATTTAATTTGTCGGACTTAACACAGTTGCAATCAGACTTTCAGACTTAATTTCTTATTGGATTGTGTCAGATGTGGCTTCAGACGACATGATAGAGCCACATTCACAGGGACGGAATATGGAACAGTAGCCTATTTAGCTGTACCCCGTGGGTTTCTTTATTTACACCGGAGGAAAATCATGAGAACGTTCTTGTATTTGTGATGGTGGGCAATGACTCTTTCAGCTCTTTTATTAACTGTCAGCCCTCTAAGTAGTGATTATATACGGTGTATCACAAGTTAGTCCATATTGTATGAGACCAGGAGCACTCGGTTACTAGCTGAGTATCCTTTACTTGTTTTTATTCTCAAACGTTTCCCAAACTAAGCAACTTTATCCCAAGTATGACCCAAATGTTATATATTTGTGTATTATCCTTTTCTACCAAATTCAAGCCAAATTAAAAGTATTCATGTTTGGGGAAAAGTCTTATTGCCAGTGGTAATAGCGGATTGTGACTCAGCATTAAAAATTCTAGAAAACAGGTCTAACAAAAAGCATAAGGCTTAATCAGATTGAAATACCTTATGAATTTATTATTTATTACATTTTATACAGACTGGACCTCTGAAGTACAAGTGACCTCTCTTTCTATGAAATGTTATTTCTATCTCTTCGAGACTGATAGCTTCAAATTGGAACACTCCTCCAGCTGATGCTTGGAGGAGTGTATTTGTGTACTGTTTTCAGACTGGATTTGGGGAACGGGGCAATGTAATTGATAGCTCTGGCGAGGTAAAACTGGCAAGTCGAAATACTGACAACTTGGCCGGGCCAGCGAGCTGACAACCACATGACACCTCACTAGCTGCTTGCAAGGGACATACCCCCCCCCCTTTTTCCAAGATGTAGCCTAGCCTCTGCTTGTTTTCTTCAGCTAGTGTAATGGCCCTGTCATCAATTTGTTCCTGGTTCTGACTGTGGCTCGATAGTCATTTATATCAAAGTCAATGACGTACAACCGCTTGGAATTCTAATTCGGGAACAGCCTGTGCCACAGTTTGGACCCTCTGTCCTCATACCCTTCTCTGATTTCCCCTGTAAAGCCAGATGCTTGTCCCGTCTAATATTTAGTTCATTATATCTGAGAGTGACCCGCTATAACGTTGTATAGAAATGTAAAGGAGCAGCAACAATGGCTAATGTATGTTGTATGCACTGTGTTTTGACACGTGACACTTGACTGTTCCCTTAATTTTAGAAGAAAGTAAGCAGGCTGCCTCCCCCACAACCTGTAAACAAGAGTTAAGTGTCAGTTCGATAGATTGCAACATACACTGAGAGCAACGGTTGCTCATTTTCTCATCTGTTGATCGTGTTACGAGGTAAAACCTGAACGAAGGGTCCATTTACAATGTCATAAGAGGAGAGGGGGCGTCATATGGGTTTTATAGTTTTATAATCTGAACATTTATAAATTCGTGCTTCACACGGAGCCGGTGTTTTGAAGTCAGATGACAACACAACACAATGGGGGAGACACACAATATGCGTGCCTCTGAATACCCATTATGGTCATTTTACAGAAATTCTTAATCCCAGATTTCAAATTAGCCTCCCCCTTAACCACTTTGTCAGGTTTTTTATAAGCATTGTTTTCTTTAATATCATAACCCTAAATGTCCTTCCATGTTTTAATACAGCTGTGACTAATAATTACATAGTTTCTCATCTCTGAATGACAAAAAGCCATGACTTTGATTGATACATAAAGCCAGCCATGTCTGAATAAAGCTTTTTTCTTTCCGTTCAGAATCCAAGAGAACAGCTGGATTATATTCCTTCTCATCATGGCAGCCATCTTCTGGATCTATCGACTTGTTAAAGTCTTTTGCAATGTCCTGAGCTACTGGGAGATCAGGCAGTTCTACATCAAAGCCCTGAAGATCAGAATGGTAAGTGCTCTACCTGGAGAACTTATCATTACATACAGCAAAAGGTCATCCAGATCAGTGTTGTGGCAATTGTTTTGTGCTTATGTTTATAAAAAAAAACATCCCTAAAATGATGAGTCATCCATTGTCTCTGTAGTATTAGTCCGTTTACTTTGTGCTCCTTGCCTCCTTGTACCAGGATGAACTATGCAACTTCACATGGCAGGAAGTCCAGGACCGGCTCATCAGCCTGCAACGAGAACAGCAAATGTGCATACACAAGAAAGAGCTGACAGAACTTGACATCTATCACCGCATCCTGCGATTCAAGAACTACATGGTGGCTATGATAAACAAATCACTACTGCCAGTGCAGCTGCAGCTCCCCCTGCTGGGCAATGTGGTGTTCCTCACCCAGGGCCTCAAGTACAACTTTGAGCTCATCCTCTTCTGGGGTCCTGGCTCTTTGTTTCAGAATAAGTGGAACCTGCACCCCAAGTACAAGCGGAATGGAAACCGCCTGGAGCTGGCACAGCAGCTCAGTAGGGTCATCCTGCTGATGGGTTTGGCCAACTTGCTGCTATGTCCCTTCATCCTGGTGTGGCAGGTGCTGTACGCTTTTTTCAGCTACACCGAAGTGATCCGCAGAGAACCTGGAAGCCTGGGTGCTCGCCGCTGGTCACTGTATGGTCGTTTATACCTGCGACACTTCAACGAGCTGGACCATGAGCTGCACGGACGTTTAGGCCGTGGCTACAAACCCACTTCCAAATACATGAACTCCTTTACATCACCACTGCTGACTGTGCTGGCTCAGAACATTGCCTTCTTCTCAGGCTCGGTGTTGGCTGTGCTCATTGCACTGACAGTCTACGACGAGGATGTTCTGACAGTGCAGCACATCCTGACCGCTATCACTGTGCTGGGGGTGGTTATTACTATCACCAGGTGAGCTTTCACAGCCGTTTTATTTCTTGTAGCCAGTCCAGGATTGCTATCAGGGGGTGTAGAAAATGTGTGCTTTTTAATTGTTACTTTTGCTGTTTATGATGTTTTTAGTTTATACTATAATGATTATGATTTGCAGTTGATTTTAATGGATTAGTTTTTTCAATTTATTATTAATTCATTCATTTCAGTTTTAGCTTCTTTCAAGTTGTTTTTTC
>NW_023339796.1:9734327-9770132 GCF_004916995.1 Morone saxatilis | reverse complement strand
TCTGTACAAAACTATCCTGTTTTCCCAATTTATCTCACATATACTGTTGGAAAATGTACATATTTTGTACCTATCCTACACCAGGTCCTTCATCCCAGATGAGCATATGGTGTGGTGTCCAGAACAGCTGCTGCAGTGTATGCTGGCACACATTCACTACATGCCAGACCACTGGAGGGGCAACGCTAACAAGAGCGAGACCCGTGACGAGGTGGCGCAGCTGTTTCAGTACAAAGCGGTGAGGAATGGAGAAACTCCGTAGACAGGAACACATTTGTCAAAACTAAAGTTATGGATGAGTTTTTGTTGTGATTGATGGCGTTTTTTAATGTAGCAGCTGTGCAATGATAAGACTGTCAGATTGGACATAATGGTCCAATCACTGGATTTATTGAGTCATTTTTGGGAACATTGATCTGCATTTGACTGTACAGTAGGAATATATTTAGACTTATAATTAATGTATAATCAGTGTCTCTGTCCCAATTAGGTGTTCATCTTGGAGGAGTTGCTCAGTCCTATTGTCACACCCTTCATCCTCATCTTCCTTTTGAGAAATAAGTCTCTAGAGATCATTGACTTCTTCAGGAACTTCACTGTGGAGGTGGTTGGAGTCGGAGACATCTGTTCCTTTGCGCAGATGGACATCAGACGTCATGGAAACCCAACAGTACGTTTCGTTCCTTCTGTCACATTCAGATTCAAGCCAGCCATTAGCTGTTTTCAAACTGGAGAGAGGGTGACTCTCAACGAGCAAAGTTCCGAGTGAACGTTTCATTTAATGTTGCGATGTTGTTGCTTGAATGGATATATATCTTTAAATGTTTTTGCAGTGGATGTCAGAGGGCCAGACTGAGGCTTCAATATACCAACAAGCTGAGAACGGCAAGACAGAGTTGTCTCTCATGCATTTCACAATTAAGAACCCACGCTGGCAGCCGCCTCAGGAGAGCTCAGTGTTTATCAGCCATCTGAAGGAAAAGGTGCAGCACGATGCACAGGGCGGCCCCTCCACCCAGCTGCTGCTCTCTGAGGCTCCTCTCTGCACCTCGCTGCAATCTAACGACTCTGCCACTGGGGTAAGAAACCCTGGGGACCATGTTGATCACACAAATACAGTGTACCACACATGAACTAAAGATATTACTCAGCTGATGTACGAAGCAGTAAAGCATTTACCTAACAGTGTAAATTACCATAGGATATTTAAACAATTCCAGAATACTTTTTAGAGACCTCTTTTCTATCCAATGTGCTCTTATTTACTTAGTGGCCCTGTATTGATGTGTGTTTTTCTTTCCAGCCTGATAATCTGTTGGCCAGTGTCCTCGCCCACCCCATTCTCACTGCGTCTGGGTTACAAGGGCGAGACCATCGCTTCATCCTACCAAGCACCGCTGCCTCTGCTGCTGCCAGCGTCCTGGCCTCTCTGTCCACCTCCGAGCTCGCACATCCCAGCCGCGGCCGCTCACATGGCCTCCTGCCATCATCCGTCCACCCCGAGAGCACCATGTACCGCAGCGATCGCACCGTCATTGACAGGTACTTATCACATCTCACTTGTGCCACTGCACCATGTACATACTGTAGATGTAATAGGGTTGGCGAGACTGTTGAATGAATGCAAAAGCTTGTTTTCAGCTTTAGTTAACATGTTGTTTTTTTTCAGTATGACTAACAGTGACTCCCACATCCGGAGCAACGCTCTGCACTCAGAGTTTGCGTCAGCAGAGATGAGTCTTCATGCCATCTACCTGCATGAGGTAATTTCCTGACCACAAACTGTCTGACAGTATTTTTATCCTCTTTTTCTCTGTTATGTGCCTGGAGTTTAAAGAGACATATCTTTTGAGACATACAGTGTTGCAGTTTGGAGCACAGTGGCTGCAGTCAGCTTGAACTCACATTGGTTACAAAGGATTTCAATGGTTCAATAGTTTTTATGGCGAAACATCCTATTTCAAGTGTACCGGTGTTGTATATGATGCTCAAAAGATAGATTTAGCTCTTTTCAGTGTATCTTCTAGGTCTCTATTCTGTTGTGCATTGACTACTGCTTGTCTTCTCCAGCTCCACCAGCAGAGCTCCCACCCACAGAGAACTTCAGGGCAGTGGCAAAGCTCAGTACCAATGAGAGATCTGCACACAAGCACTGGTAAATGAACATATTGATTTTGAAGAAAATTGCAGCCTCAGTATAGCGGAAAAACAAATGACCCATTCTTGTCAGTGTACAGTTCTGTTTGAGTGACGATTTTCACCCGCATTTATAAATATTCTTTATATTACCACTGAATCCAGTGACTGTGTAATGTGAAAAAGATTGCTTGTAGTGCTGAAATCATGGTGATGACCTCAGTCTGCACTTAATTACACACTCCAGTCAGATCCACTACAAATTGAGCAGCCTTAAAGGACGTAGAATTAGTTACTTAGAATCGATTTTAGAAGCAATTATGTCTGCTCTAATATTCGTCATTATACTATTACGACATGGTAACACAGCACAGAAACCAAATCTGCACTGATGAACACAAGTGCAAGTCTCTCCAAGATGGTTTTCCAATTATAGCAAAATTAAAGGAGAGCAATAGCTACCAGAAAGGTGAAAACACACATAAGCATACTGTAAAAGTATACAAGTAAAGTACATGTGTATATACACATATATTGTAGTAAATGGGCTTAAACATACCAAAACACTGGTATGATCCTTCAAGTATATATTCCTTTTTGTTCACAAAACGACGCATAACATATTAGCATTAACATTTAAACATATTCAGACTTCAGTGAAAGGTGTAAAACATTGATCATTAGATCTGTAGTGTTTAAAATCAGAGGTGGGATAACATTTGGAGTGTGATGATTTCTTTTGTATAAACTGGAGACTATGCCTAAGAAAGACTTTGACCTTGCATCAACACTCTTATCAGGTTTCCAGGCTCACAGTGGGCTCGGTTCCAGCATTTCCATGCCCACCCCTGTCCACCTTGGTCGCTGGCAAGAGGAGGAGGAAGAGGAGAATGAAGATGATCAAGAGATTAACAATGGATCTACTCCAAAACAGGGCACTGGGAGTAGTTGTTGAAGTGCCTTATGTCATAAGGTATATGCTCTATTTTAAACTTTATAATATGACACATGTCTTCAGTCTATGCTTTGTGGTTCTGTATCCTGTGACATACTTGTTGGTCAACAAATGGCCATTGATTCTACAGGGGATACATCGCCATGATAATGCCCCTCTCTCTCTCTTTTTTTTTTTATAGTGTTTACATTTTACTTTCTTCTATGAACATTGTGGCCTTAGATGATCTTCATGGAGAATTTAGCATGGATCTTAAAAGCATCATTCAGCGTTTGTTGTAGGAGGGGGCTCATTGAATAACCACTGTCTCTGCACCTCCACGCCTCATCCTGTCACATCAGGCAGACTATGGCATCAGGGAAACCATATGTCTTCCGTCCGTTTCATCCTGATTTCGTCATAAATGTGTACAGACAAACTACGTATAAAGTGACAGAAAGACAATATTGTGTATTCATAGGATCACTGTGTGATGGTGGGTGTGGCCAATTTTTATTGTGGAATGCAAAAAGGATCCTCGGGACTTCTGCTGAGCCTGTGTGTGCGCAATTCAAGTATTTGTGCATCACAAAGTTCTACAGCGGGAGTCTAATTGAAGCTTCTCACAGAGGTGGTGTCCTGATCTGTGCTACAAAGGTTGCAAACTGTATTGTAGCTGCCTGAACAGTTTTCACCTGAAAAAAATGTATTCAATATTTCAAGTTGTGCTGTTTGACCCTGGTGATTTGTAAATACTCTTTTGCGTCTTACTTATCCTTTTAAAAGTCCACATTTTTACTACCTGATCTAATCCTCAAAAAAAAGATACCAAGTATTGCTATGATAAAAAGCTGACGGTACGGTAGCCGTACTACTAAAACACCATGTGTACCAGGAAAAAGCCCCATTGGGTTTGACAAAACATGTCTTTAAACCATAAATATGTGCACATGCTTTGATGCTGCTATCTGTTTTTAGTGGTTCTAAATACAGATTTTATTCAGTATTAATATTTCCACAGCGGATGTATCAAGACATTACTATTCCTCAACAACAGAACTGAAATCATGGGACCCAAATACACTCGTCGTCAAAATCTGATGCAGATATAAGATGTCTTTTTAAGTCTATTTAAGCTGGACACAGAGCCAGCTTTATGCCTTAACACCAATATATAAAAAAAACATATTTAAATCCTGGTTTTCCATATTACCTCAGTGGTGGTGAAGTATAACCAATACTCCAATCAATACCTCTGCAGTGTATTTACTCTGTATTTGTGTAAATATATAAACAGTACATAAAGGTTTATTATGCCGTGTACAGATGCATCTTTTTAACTGCATTTTGATTTTAATGGCAGGTGTAAATGGAATCTGTTTCTTTTTCTGTTCTTATTTTGTTGCCCAGCAGAAGTTATGAGTCAAGTGTTGATGTCCCAGAAACGGTGCGGAGGAATAATTTATTTTAGAACAAAACAGGGTGTTATTGATTTTACAAACCTCTGTTGTGCACATTAGTATGTAGTTTGTATCCTTTTTCCAAAATGCTCGCATAAAAAAAAAAAAAGGAACTTCATCATAAGGGCTTATTTCAGAACGTGCTCTGTTGCTTCTGCAGCTTTTGGTTTGAAGATTTTAGGACCGCACCTCTCAGTGTTGGGTTTATACTTTCAAAGTAAGAGCATGAGGAGAAAAAAAAAAAACTTTTCCACAGTCAGCATTAGTTCTAGCTTTAGTTTTATTTATTTCCTGTTTCCCCCCAGATATTTAATTGATATGTGTGTATTATTTATTTGAAAAAAAGAAATATTTAGGTTGTTTTGTCAGCTCATTTACTTTCATAAAAGCTTATACTCTTGTTGATGAAAGAAATGGCATGTACCTCCCACTGACAGTAGTTTAAAAAAAAGATTTGAAATTCTGATTAAAAGGATTTATTAATGCAAAGATAACATGGCCAGCAGCATGATGTTGAATGTTACACTTAAAAAAAAATAAACTCAAGACTACATCTGCTTGTTTATGCAGTGCGCAAAATATCTTTCTATCCTTTTTTTGCATTCTTTACAGATCACAGTAATATTGATCTCATCCTCCACGACTGCAAGACTTCAGAGGGTATAAATGTGTCTTTGCCCTTTCGTGTGTTTAGAAACTAGTACACTTCCTCGGTGAGTTCGACTGTGGAAGCAATGCGTTTTGTCACCTTATGCTAACGTGAACTCAGAATTTTTGCACTGACAGAAAATAAACATTTTATTTTTTATTTTTAAGCGTGTGCATAGATACAGTACTGGCAACATTTTTGGAAAGGGCAGGTCTCAAAAGGGACACAGAGTCAGTCTCCATCCTGAGTGACCTCATTGTTTGTATATAAGCAAAGCATCAGCACGTATTGTATAGTCACTGTCCACAGCAGACCACCTGGAAACACTGTGGCCAAATCACATACGGTCGTTCTTACCTCAGTACAGGTTCGGCCTGTAGGGGATGATGTGTGTTTCTGTCACTTTGTTAAATATGCCTACATGGGTGTTGTGGTCACTGTCCGTTTGTGCAGTGAGTTTATTATTGTAGAGACACTGGAGCTCAGCTTTGTGCACAGAGTTGATTTCTTTCAACAGTCTCCGCATTTACACCTCACTGTTACGTTTGTCATATTATTTTAAGCAGTGCCTTAGTATTAAGGTTTAGTATTTCCTCTTTATAGAAGCCATTTCATGTCAACTATTGAAATTACTTTAACAGATTTAGCAGAACGAACTATGTACAGTATTTTATTTGGCAAGTCATTGTGTATAGCATCAAGTATGTGGTGAAGTTGTGGATGTGGCTTGTAAGACGAGTGGCAAGTTGACATTGAGATCTCGTGTCAGTCTGTTGCGTCTGAAAGCACACTTCTTCTTGTCATGGTGGCTAAAATTGCACTGTCCTCAATATCCTAAAGAAGCAGGAGTATGCCTTGTAATTGGCAGTGTCATCATGGCCAACCTTCTCATCGAACTATGGTTTCTTATCCACTATACACCAGTCTAAGAATCACAGTGACTGGAACAAGGTGCTAAGTTTTCATCCTGAAATGTTGAATATGTTTTAAGACATGTTTTTTTTGTTTTGTTTTGTTACATAGGTTTGTCTGTTTTGTTTTTGTTCACTAGCTGAAAAATGAAACATGCCAAAAGAACTTGTTTTCGGCACAGCTTTACAATACATGTGTTGTTTTCTGAGTGAGTAGAGAGGCAAATAAATCTTATTTTGAGTGTATTTAATCATTTCATGTGTGGTTGATTATGTGATGTTTATTTGAAATAAAAATATATTTTAATTTTCTCTTTTTTTTTTTTTTTTTTATTATTGCTTTTGCTTGTTTGCTGTGTCAGCTTGTGAAACATTTTCTCTTCCAGTCTTGGACATATCTGACGGGTACAAAATAGTATTGACGCATTTGTCCTGAACAACCTTTTATATGATAACATGGATTTCTGAAAGTGTTGATGTAGCATGGCTCAGTGTCGGCCTGTCAGCGCAACACTTTGGTCCAGAGTGAAGTATCATCATAACTGTTACAATGATTGTCATGATATTTTCTATAGACATTCATAACATGAGCTTTTCATCTATTGTCCAGGTATATCTTAACCTGCCAGTTAAATGCTGTCAGCATGTTAGCATACCAAATATAGGCAAATGGCTACTAATGTTAGCATATATTCAGCCAAAAATACAATGAGCCTAATTATATCTAGGATGATGGAGTTGAGTCTGACGTGCTAAAATGGTATCTAAACAGAGGACACGCTTTGTATAAATAAACCCCAAGATACTTAAAGGGACAACTTGCCACATTCTATGTGGGTGTGATGGTAAATGTAGTTAATTGAAGCAGTAAACTCTTCAGTGTGTCCTGTATTGATCGAGAAATAGCTGTAAAGTCTGTTCTTCTGGCACCAGCGCCGTCATTTGACATGTACAGTGATGTAGTTTGTGTCAAGGAAGAACTATAGACTTGTTACGCTTGGAGGTTAAAGGTAATGATACAGCCACATGTGAAAAAGAAATGGTTAAATTGCAGGAATTAATTTGCTTGGCATCGTTGTGTAGCTTTGATTAGCACCCAGCCGTTAACTTAGCTTTTACAGTGTAGGTGTCAGATTCTCATGTACAGGAACTCAGCTATCTCTGTCAGTGTAGCATGCACTGAGAAATGTATTGCCATCAGCACTGATTGGACATCCACATAAAACAAATTTTTCCATTAAAACCACTTTATGCAGGTTTTGAAAATGTCTCACTTTGGTGACCCCTAGTGGTGGTATCAAAAAAGACAACGTAACAATACAGACAAAACCACTGATGATAAAAACAAATTACCAACAAAATAACTACGTAATAACAAACAAAGTCATATATTCCATATTGTGTAAATATATATCTGATTTATGTGTCTGATATAATCTGATAAATCACCATCAGCAAGTTTTCTCTTCAGTAAAAGCTCACTGGAACAAATCTTCTAAAAGGAGGACTTTATTCACTGTTGCACACAGGCTTGGTTTGTGTTGTGTGTCTCCCACGCTCTCTGTCCGTCTCACTCACTGTCTATTTTCAGATGCTATAATCGTCTATAACCTCTCACAGTTTAGATCCAGTACGTACCAGAATAAAACGCTCATTGGCAGGCACAAAATGCTGTTGTCTAATCTTCGCTATGAACACCAAATATAAGGACATTTACTTTGTACTTGGACTGTTTTTAATAAAAGTTGACTGGTGGTGCAAGGGAACTGTAAATCTTGAGCAATCTGATATTTCTGTTATATACACTAGGTTTAATGGTGGGTAGTATAATTAGAATAGATATTTTTGATTGGTTTCATTTTGTTAGAACAGGATGACTCATGCATTTCTTTCTTTTACGCCTGTTGTACTATTTTATACTCTGTCAATACTGTAAATGCTGTCCACATGTTAATTAAACATCACACGCCTCTATTTTGTGACACTATTTTGTTTTTTTTATATCTAGTTGGTTGTTCAAGTCCCCAGTGAACATTTTAGGGACATAAACGCCATCTGCTGTTCATTCTTGGTTATCTGTCCTTGGTGCGACTGACATTTGTCTCACTTGTCGTCTGCTATGTAAATGTTCTTTTGAGGTAACACCAATGTGTTTCGGCTGTGAACATGATACAACCGTGACCTTATTCTTGAAATGGCTAAGAGGTCAGGTGGAAGGCCTTGTAGGTCAGATATTGGAGAGTATATTGGTGAAAATCGTCTCATTACATTGGAATGTTTTACTTGGGACTTTATCCAACTCTATAGTTGCTAAAAATATAGCCAGGTGCCATGTGCCTATCTACTGTCTTCTGCTGTATTGTGATCTAGGTGCCAAGATTGCTGGCTGAAAGTAACTTTTGGATGATTACCAAAGCTTGTGTAAATACCATCCATGATGTGATTTGATGCCACCAACTGATTTGGCATCACAGCAACCACAGAAAAAGCAAAGGAGGGGGAGAAAAACTATTGGAGGTCAGTTAAATTGTAACTTTATATAAAACATGCTTTTATTTTCCCCACATATGACATGTTAGTGAACTAAAAGGTTTGGATGAATGTGGGACAAAGGAGTTATCTTGTATTTCTTGCCTTTTTCTTGTTCTCAATGCACTTTCAGGAGTATGGAAACTAAACACAGTAGCCAGAACAGAATGAAGTAGATGCGAGCAGCAACAGTGGATTACCGTCTGCTAGAGTTTCGGGGAGTTTAAATCAGGGTCCAGGCGACCTGCTGCTGTCAGTCATTGGCACTGGGGGGAAAGCCCACTCCGGAAGACCAAGAAAATACCATGAAAGCCAAAGAATAGGGAAGAAAGGGGTGAGACTTGCTACCCCTTGTTTCTAGACACTCTAGAATCATTTAAGAAATATAAATCTGTGCTTAAGTAGAGCCTAATAGAAAGTGGCACACAAATGCCCTGCTAAGGATTGCTATGTCATTCTGAGATATTGCAAAGTGTTTTCATCGTTGTGAAGATGATCATGGTAGATACATTTAACACATTTAACATTACTGTATTTTAGGCTTTTGTACAATATGAAGTCATAACTTAAGTATGGGCCTGACCAGCTGGGTAATGCAGCTGTCAACAATACAATGTGCCAGGGGGGCAAGTTGAGCCAGCTTACCCCAATCACATTTACATTGAGTTGAAATAGAGTCTTAACACAGACTGTATACACGTGAATAGCAAGACTTTTCTGGTCTTACACAGAAGATAATGTCACAAAAATGGACAGAATGACACTGATGATACATAATGAGCAGTGAGCAAAAAGACAAACGAGTCCATATTATTACCATAAAATCGCTAATAATGCAATATTATTGTTTCGAAAATGAGTGATTGTCTACCACTGCATGCTGGTGAGGTTCAAGTGACACAACAGAACAGAAAAGGAAAAAGGACAGAAAATAAGGTTTAAAGGCGCACTATGACATTGTTTATCACTCTAAGTCTCATGACTAATCGTTCATTGCACAAATCAGAACGGCTGTTTATTAGTGTGGCTGAAAAAGTATAAGAACGGGGGCCTTTAGCCTCCGTCACTACTGGAAAAAAAAAATATGCCAACGACTCCAAGGGTCACCTGGGTTTTGTTCTGTGCCAAACTGGTGACCTCATGATAGGGACTTGATATGGGACATGACAGGGATAGGGACCAGCTGTTGTTGTTCAAGAACTCCAGTACACAAGTTAACTTCACAATCAACCACTTTGCATTTAATTTTGCTGATCCCTCATGCTCAGTCAGCTCTCCCTTCACCCTACGGTAAACTGAGCTCAAAACATCATTAGACACTGATAGAGGCGGCAAGAGATTGATTTCCTTGTCACAGAGTTGACCTGCAAATGAATACAAGAAAGGTGAAGTCGAGTTGAGTCATCAATAGTCCCGTACTAGATGCCATTTCTGGCCCTATAGTGTGACTCCACAGCGAAATGAGCGACCATTTACCTTAACTACCCGTAATCGCATAAATGTAAGTCTGAAGTACATACGTATTTTAAATTAAATAAAAAACAAATCCCCTCCACCCTTTCTGACACAGACAGGGCCACGTGATTTAAGATGACTTGAATAAGATGTTTAATAAGCCAAAGTCAGGGCTGTAGCTTGACATGGTGTCACTAATGCCAGTATTTCTGGTCTCAGTATATTTCAATTTGACTATACAGCCAACAGCTTGGCTACTTACTCAAAAAATGTAATCTATTACATATTATTCTTTACCAACAGTTATTAGTTACACTACTAGTTACATTACTTTTCTGCTGTACTCCCCACTGTTCCCCTTCTCCCCAAAATTTAGATTTACTACAATTATAATGCAGTTTTGTTAAAATCAAAGTAATGGGAGTATTTCTAGCTGCTGAATGTTTCCATTTTCCAAACTAGTTTTCTCCACAATTACAAAAAATAATCCAAGGATGTGATTGGATTTCAAATTAGTAGGGGTTGCCAACAAAAGTAATGTAGTTGGGGGACCAGTTTAGACCATATTATTACTGAATTTATTAGTAATTAGTTACACTACTAGTTACTGGGGAAAGTAATATTATTACTAGTAATGAGTTACTGGCCAATACAGAATATATATAAACAATAAATAAATAAAATAAATAAACCCACCTTTTTATACTACATTTCACCAACCCTTGCTACCACTTGTTAATGTCTCATTTGTAAACAAACAAACAAGCAAACAAAAACAAACATCTCCAGCACTTTTGGATTTTGGATAGTCTCTCTTGCTCCTACATGGTTTGAATGCACTTATTGTAAGTTGCTTTGGACAAACTCGTCTACTAATTGAATAGAATGTAAACAATTATTAATGAAAGTAAATAAAGTAATATTAGACTTATGTTACACTCAAAAAGTGCGGCTGAGCTTCTCCCCTGCAGCTTCATTTTTAGTAGTAAAACTCAGTATTATGAGTTGTTTACGACCGAGTTGGAAAGTGTGCAACCTGCAGAAGTGTGCAGCCCGGCAGGGGCCAGGCCTGTCTGCTCTCCTTCCCGACCAAGAGATCTCCTATCTCCACACTAAATGACAAGTCTATTTTGGAAAAGGAGGCTGCGCCAAAATAGGCACGTCAGCTATTTGGCATCATGAGGTACCGGAGAAGGAGTCTAGTCCACCGCCCACCGCAGGAGACTGGGGGATGTTCCACCATCCTGGATTTACAACCATTTCAAGGATATTTGAACACAAAGAAGACATTTTTTTGGTGGGATTTTTCTAAACGCTGACTACTGGAGTTGGATATCACCCGGAAAGCTTTTGACGGCCACAATTGGACTTTTCAGCCCACATGATTCACCGTTCACCGTCTTACCTGAGTGGCTGAAGACTCAAGGTGAAAAAGTAACGTTAGGCTAATAAACGAAGGTTAGCTTTAACATATATAATATAATTATATATTATATAATTATACAGAGAAAATAACCGAAGTTAAAGCAGTTATTTGTAGGAAAACTGTGAATTATGAACTAAATTATATTTAAAAACTTGCACACCTGGAACTGTTAACAGCTACAGCTGCTGCCTTGAGTTACTAGTTGAACTACAACTTCCAGTTTCGGTTAGGCTAATGTTAATGTCATTGAACTGTAATTAACTACAGGTGTGTGTGTGTGTGTGTGTGTGGTCCGGTTTGCGCAGTTTTAACAGCAAATTAGTCATTCAATTCCAACATATGTATATATTTTTTAAAGGGCGTTTTAGTTTCGCTTAGAGAAACCACACTGTGTGAGAAATGAAGTGTGTTTCTGAAGAGGGAGCTTTATCAAGCAGCTGATGTCCCTTTCGCTTCTACAAATGGCAATGGACAGAGACAGGGTCTGACAGCTGAGGTTATTTTTAGGGACAGGCGGTTCAAGCGACAGAGGTGACAAAGCTGGCAAATGTCACTCTTTGAAAGGCACATATCTGCACTATTTGACCTTGTTACAGGGGAATTCATTTGTTGTTGCGTTATTAAAACTACCCTTCCTATTAAATCGGCTGCGGATGCATGAAGTGAAGTCTTTATATTGATGATGAATGTCTGCAGGGTCAGGCCAGGAGTGGATTATGTTGACTGACATTTACTGCCAGCCATAAATATGACCATCTGAACTGTGGATTTATGTCTATTTTCATAGCATAACATATTTATAGAGTAGACTTTACAAATGGTCTCGTCTCACAATGGTTTTGGTGCATTTCACAGGGTCAGAAATGACTGTGATATAAAATAACTGACTAACTTTCTTTTTTCTTTTGTATTATTTGTTACACTTCAGAGGAAACTGTGTTTGTTTCATCTTGAACATTTATTGATGAATATTATTGAATTATAAAGCAACATTTTTATCCATTAATCATCATATTACCCAATTGTACAGACGAATTTATTTTTGACGGGGACTGTGTCATTATTTCTTACTGTTACTGGATTCTAATATTAACCATTTATTTGACTACAGGAACCAACAATGGATCAAAACTTGTTTGGTGGAGTCCCCCGGTTTCTCACCCGCCCGAAGGCGTTCTCGGTGTGTGCAGGCAAGGACGCCACGCTGAGCTGCACCATCGTTGGCAGCCCGACCCCACTGATCACCTGGGAAAAGGAAAAGCTGAAGCTGACATCCGGGGGACGCTTCAAGACCGTGGAGGATGGAGATGTGTACCGCCTGACCATCTATGACTTAACGCTGGAGGACAGTGGCCAGTACATGTGCCGGGCCAAAAACACTGTTGGGGAAGCTTATGCTGCGGTAACCCTCAAAGTGGCCCTGCCAACGGAGATGGCACAGAGGGCCCCCGTTTTCCTGCTTAAGCCTACATCTACACGCGTAGGATTGGGAGGCGATGTCGTGTTCCTCTGCCGGGTCGCAGCTTACCCTGACGCCAACTTTGATTGGGAGAAAGATGGGCGCTACTTGGGGGAGTCTAACCGTGTCAAGATCGTTTCCGACAGTGACAGCAGCACCTTAAAGATCCAAAGTGTGCGTAATCTGGACAGCGGCACCTACACCTGCAGGGCCAAGAACACGGTCGGCCGTGCACATGCTGCGGCAGCCCTGGTTGTAGACGCCCAGGATGCCCGCCACACTGCAGACAAGAACACCTCCCTCCTTTCTCACCTACAAAAGCGCAAAGAGGAAATGAACAAGGACATCTCGATCTATCGCACCGAAGAAAGCAGCTCCTCGGTTTCTTCCTCCTCCAAAACCAACATCAGAGATAGTTTGAGTTCCCTGAGTCTGGAACACGAGCTGAGGGCCTCTGCGCTGGCAAAGCTTCCCAAAGGTGTGTTCACCCGTACCTGCACGGTGACTGAAGGAAAACACGCCAAACTCAGCTGCTTTGTGACGGGTCACCCTAAACCCCACATCATCTGGAGGAAGGATGGCACGAACATCAGCGAGGGCCGCAGGCATGTCATTTATGAGGACCAAGCTGAGAACTTCATCCTCAAGATCCTGTACTGCAAGCAGAATGATAATGGTCTCTACACCTGCAATGCAACCAATATGGCTGGGCAAACCTACAGTGCCGTGTTGGTAACAGTCAAAGGTAAGATGGTCGTGTCGTAAGAAAATGCTACACGCAGTACAACGATCAGTTCTGTGTAGACATTTAAGAGAATCCTCTACAAGTAAGCAATCATTAGAGAGGTTTTATGTGTGAATTTTATGTTTAGTTATTTATTATCAGCACATTTAACATCATAGAGGCTGTCACTCCACCACCTTATGTCCAGCATTTACAGAATATTCCAAGCAACGATTAAAGGATTAGGCTGCCATGATTAATTTAAAAATATATATATTAACAAATCCAATGAGAACCAACAGTATCTTAGTCTGTCTCTCAATACTTTTCAACCTCTCTACCTCGTCTGTGGCACCCAGTCCCAAGACCCCAAGCCAATTATTTCCCACTGAAGACATAAATCTTTAAAAATGACTTGCAAATATATCCTGTACTGGCTGAATAATTTCCTAAAACAGCTGGGCACTGGGTTTTTTTTAGCAAACATTACTCAAACAGGAGTGAATAGTCATTTGTTGGGGACTATCTTGAGCTGCAAATAATTACACATTTGGTGCCCTCATCAGTATTTATACTGATGAGGGCACATGTGAAATTTACTTAAAATAAACTACAGTGCCTGTGTTCATCGCAATGAAGGAACATGTCACCCAGTGCAGCAGTGCGGCCCACTTATGTGTTTTTAATAGCTATAATAATGGAGGTAAATGGCAGAGAGGAAAATGCTACGTTTGTAGGATAAACTCATTGTTGGCAACTGCACTACTGTAAGTACGGTCTGAATCACTATACCAAAGCCTCATTTAAACCTCTCAAAATGTGTGTGGCTGTTCACAACAAGGTTGGATTCTGGCTCATCCTCTGAAGGAGGGTGTTGTGTTGCATCTATTTTCTGCTGGTGATGAGTAGTTCACAGTTGCTAAGATGGTCACTCACTTACTGGAGCACATTGGCACCGCTGCTAGTGTGACTTCCCTTGGGAAGAAATTGCCCCAAGAGACGAAATTGTAGAGTTGTAGATTTATGTTGGTTGTTAATCTCCATTTAGTCCGATAATGAGGTCTGTGCCACTGATGTACCTGATTATTGTTGTGTGCAGGAAAATGGATACTTCTTTGCCTTCTGGTTTGTTAGTTTGCTTGATTTATTGTTCGTCACTTCTGTTATACCAGTACAGTAACAATGGACAAAATACACAGTATACAAACTGTAATTTAGCAACTTTATGCTGGATTATTATACATTACTAAGAAATGACAGAAGTAAATTAAATCCATGGGAAGATAACTTATGAAATCAGGAGGGAGGAACAAAATATTTAACTTTTAAGCATTGTTAATGCTGTTGTTAATGTACTGTATGTTATCAAAGACTGAGACTAGATTACAAAATTAAATTCCCTTTAGTAGCCAAACTGTATCTCATGAACTTTAATTCCCTTTAGTGTTTGACGTGTGTTTTTGTGCAACCTGATATTCTCGAAGTAAATATATTTCACTGCCAAGATGAAAACAGCTTACTTGTACTCTGGTGCATTACAGAAAATATTGTAAATATTCGAATGTAGATATTACATTTATTTTAGACACATACTTTGAATGAACCCATGGACGTTACCCATAACTCAAAGTGTTATGAGTTCCACATGTTTCAACACTTAATTCCTACAGTTAAAACTGATGGCTCATTTCCAAAGTATGGATATGGATACAGTTTGAAACTGTAACCTTTATTTGTGCTGCAGAGGGCAATAAGAAAACTGAGAAGTAGGGGAAATGTACAACATGTACTCTACAACCTCCATTGAAAGCACAGTTGTAGTGTAGTAGCACATTCATAGTTGACATTAAACAAAATCATGTAAATACAAACAATTATCGGGAAAATAATATCAAAAACATTGACAACATTTTTATGTATTATGCACACAGCATTTTGCATAATGATTGAGTGTGATTTAACTTTTTTAATTGATTTCCAACCTTTAAGAAAACTTTTGTTTAACTACCAAACTTTTACTTCAACAACCTATGATGAACCTATGAAGTTATTTTACTTGCTATATTATCAGAAATGTAATATTGTCAGTTTATATATTTCGACTGTTGAATATTGTTGTTGAATAGACAAGTCTCAAATCATGGGTGCTTAAGTTTCTTTAAACACGTCAAAAATTGCAGATTAAAAGTCCCATGTGAATTAACTACACCTGAGAGAACAGATGTAGAACATTTGGCCAATGGTTGACTGTATCATCAACTATATGCTGCAGTTTGTAGTTGATAAACTGACATTTGTAAAACCCTCAGCATGAATGCACAACTTGAATATTCTGTTATTTTTCAATGTGACAGAGCCTAAGGTGCCATTCAAGAGGAAGCTGCAGGACGTGGAGGTACAAGAGAAAGCATCAGCCACAATGATGTGTGAGGTGCCTGTCAGTGCCACTCACGCCAATTGGTTCATGGAGGAAACGAGGCTGGAGCAAAGTACCAAATATTACATGGAGCAGGAAGGCACCCTGCGTCGTCTCACCATACACAATGTCACAACCAACGACGATGGTGTTTATATCTGCGAGATGAAAGAAGGCAGTCGTACTGTGGCTGAGCTCACCGTCCTGGGTATGGTTGTGACTTTTTTCTGTCTTTATTTCTTGTTAAACATTATGTATAATACTATTATCAAGAGTAAACAGTTGAACCTTCTTAAAATACTTCTAAAAGTTAGAAAATTATACAGACTGAATCTACTGCGTACCTGATCCTTGAAATATTTTTCAACGTCTCTATTATGCTGCTGAATTCATTTCTTTGTAACGTCTACACTCTCTCAAATTCCAGGCAACATCACTAAGAAGCTTCCTCGGAGGACAGTAGTTCCTGTCAGTGACACTGTCATCTTCTGTGTGGAGCTGGAGCATCCTTTCCCGGACGCCTACTGGACCCGCAATGGCGAGAAGCTGAAGGAAGATTCCCGTATTTCCATCGCCTGCATGCTCCGACAGTACACACTCACTATTAGAGATTGCCAGGCAGACGACTCAGGAGAAGTGGCCTTTGTCGCTGGAGACTGCAAGACTTCCACTCGATTCTCTGTCACTGGTGAGGATGACACCTTCGCCAATAACTTTCATTCATTGAATTTGCTCTGCCTTAACAGTGGTAATTAATGTGGTAAATAATATAAACACATCATAGGAATGACATAACTCTGAAATAATGCTATATGGATTTAGAGTACCTTGGATCTATCTCCCTTAAATTGTTTATTAAAAAAAAGGTTAAAGTGGACATTGACTTTATACAACATCACAGTAATTGAGCTGGTAAACAAAATACGAGCTAAACTGACAAGAATGATCACCAGCTATGAAAGTAAAATCAAGGCTGTGAAAAAAGAAAAGAAAAAGGGAACAGAATTTCCCTATACTCTTTCTTTTTCAATCACTCAATACATATCTGCTCGTCACTCTTTCCACTCTAGCTGCAAGGAAGCATCCTCCCGATCCCCCAGTCGATGCCGTGGTGAAGAGCAAGACCGAGTCATCCATCACCATTCAGTGGTCTCCTCCTGACAGCGGCCGCCCTGTGCCCATCAAGGGCTACATTGTGGAGAGGAGGAAGGTTGGCACCCAGACATGGCAGAGGTGCAATGCTGGAGAAACCATTGTGTCAACAGAGGTCACCATCTGCCACTTCACTGAAGAAGCAAGCTACCAATTCCGCATCTCTGCTATGAACGACTTTGGCCAGAGTTCCTACCTTGAGGTGCCTGGAAGCTTCTACCTCGGTAAGACTCACATTTATCATTCATGTGCCGCTGCTGTACATTCGAATGTTCTTTTCTCATGTGTGGTTTGCATGTTGTCCTCAGAACCCTCTGCTGAAATCAGGAAAGGCCTAATGAACAGTACTGCGATCACTGGGGAGGAATTCTCTATCTCAGTGGAGCTGTCTGCTGTCTGTTCTGGCTTCTGGTCTCTAAACGGCCGCCTCCTGCGCAGTGGAGCTGACTACCTCATCACCAGGTCCAAGAACACACACACTCTGCTCATCCGTTTAGTGACTGTGGAAATGGACGGAGCTGAAGTCAAGTTTGTGGGTGGAGGCTCGCAAAGCAGTTGTGTCCTTTCTGTGAAGGGTATGCACTCATGGCCAGTTAAAGTATAAATAGCGAAAAATGCTTTAAATCATATTAATATATTGAAGTACATTTGTAGATAGCCTTGTTTTTTAATTGAAGGTCGTTGATGTTTACTGTATTTTGCCTTCTTACGCCTCTGACAGCTCCTCCTTTGAGGTTCACCAACAAGTCAGATATCATAGAGGTGGTGATCTGCAGTGCCCAAGCCACTGCTCAGCTGACTGCTGAGGTGTCGGATTATGATGCAAAGGTTTGTGATGGGAGCATACATCATTTTCAACTTTACTTTTAGCTTTCACAGATTATTGTACAGGGTACAGGGGATGGAAAACATAAAGAGCATTATAATTTATGTAATTGAATAGATTTTAGAATTCTGCTTTTTGATGAAGCATTATACTCAACTACCTTTAGAAATAGGTAATCCATTTAAGTTAGCTTCTTTCTAGAATCTTTGAGAGATAGTACAGTCAGTACTTTGGGTTGAATTGAAGTACACTATTGTGATTGAAGTTGGTAGGGTATTCATATGGAAATAACATACAATCAGTAGACCACATTTTCTATTTCATGTTACTGTTACCCAGAATAATCTTTAAAAGAGACACTTTTGTATTTGAGTACTTATCAAAAGAAGTACTCCTACTTGGTAACACTAACTGCTTTAGTAGAATATACTTATTTAACCATGTCTAACGTGGCTCTTTATCCTTTTTTTGTTTTTTCAGGTGGTTTGGATGAGGAATGGGCGGGAGGTGAAGATGGGAAAGAAGTATGAATGTATGATCATCGACCGCAAGAGGATCCTGATGGTACATAATGTTACAGAGGAAGATGTGGGCATCTACGAGTGTGTTTTAGGTGATGAAAGATTGTCCCTGCAACTCGCTCTTAAAGGTACGCTCATCAAAAACATTGCTACTGAGTACAATTGCCTATGGTGGGAACGGTTGGGTCTCTTTATAAGGAGTACAGTCTGGACCTGCTCTATTTGAAAAGTGTCCTGAGATATCTTTTGTTATGATTTGCCGCTATACAAATAAAATTGAACTGGAATGAAATTCAACCTAACTATCACAGAACAAAGTCAACAATCTGACTGTCATGGATCATTTGTTGGCCTGCAAAGCTTTTAGTATCTCCAATGTGATCTGCCTGGGGGAAAGATGATTTTGCAATGGGAATTGGGCTCTGCGTGTTCAGCAAGTACTGACTAAAGCCCACATAATGCAGAAAGTTTGTGTTAGACCATGTGATGTACTGAAATGTGATCTGCTCCGATGGCTGCTAGCATATGCTTCTGAGCCATCAAGCAGAGGAAAGCGCTATCTGTCATCATGTAGTCAACTCACTACCCCCAACTCTTCCTACATATGAACTACACTGATAACCAACACATTTTCAAATGGATTTCAATTTGTGCCTTTTTTGTCTCTTATTTTTCTCTAAGATGAACCTGCCAAGTTTCTGAACAAAGCCAGAGGTACCATGGGATTGTCATCGACCCTTAAAGGAGATCTTGAGCTGAGCTGTGAGGTATCTCCTGCCAGCGCGACCGTTGTGTGGAAAAAAGATCAAGTGGAGATCAATGAGGACCAAAGAAGTACCATCATCTCCAAAGGGACTCAAAGGAAGCTCATCATCAAGAGTGCCAAGAAAAGTGACGAAGGACATTACTCTTGTGAGACAGCAGCAGACAAAGTCACATTCCAGGTCAAGATAAAAGGTAAGGCTGTATGATGCTTTTGTAGTACTATTCAACACTTGCCTGCACATCACAGATATATATTTCTTTACCTTATTTATTTTCTTTCAGAAACTCAAGCACTAGCTGCCTTCTCCAACAAGGAGTCAGTCCAGAAGGAGGTGAAAGCTACTCTCTCCAAGAAAGCTACTCTTAGTTGCAATGTTTCGGACAGCAAGACTGAGGTGAAATGGTACAAAGATGGCAAGCTGTTGGTATCCAGTAAGACAATATACTCAGAAGTGAAAGGCAGTACTCGTCAGCTGGTGATAGAAAAGGTGGAGAAGAGTGATGCTGGAGAGTATACATGCGAAGCTGGGGGGGATAAGCTGGTCTTCAAGATATCTGTGTCAGGTAGGGTTAATTGAATATAAAGAATGAACAAATATAATATGATTTCTGTTTGTGTGTCTGAGAGCTTCAGTAATTTGAGTTAAGGGTTTGGAGAGGTTAGTTCCCATACATTTAGTCATCTGGGTGCATCCCATTTACAGGATGTAGAATAAATGGAGATTCAGAATAAAAGAATGTGTCAAATAGATGTCTGTAATATGTTTCAGTCATTAATGTTATACGTTCTCATCTCTCACTGACGTTAGCTTCAGAGGCCCAGTCAGCTTTCTTCAACAAGGAGTCAGTCCAGAGGGAGGTGAAAGCCACTCTCTCCCAGAAAGCCACTCTGAGCTGTGAGGTAGCTGATATCAAGACAGAGGTGAAATGGTACAAGGATGGCAAGTTGGTCACTTCCAGTAAGACAGTCCATACTGAGTCGAAAGACAAGCGCCGCCAGCTGGTGATCGACCGCGTGGAGAAAAAGGATGCTGGAGAGTACATCTGTGAGGCTGGGACTGAGAAGCTGGCTTTTAAGATGCACGTGGCAGGTAAGGGAAGATGGAATATATTCAAAAACATTATATTACATATTAGGTGCTTATTCTGAAAGAATAGCATCTGAGGTTCTCCCTGTCATGCTTCCTCCACCAGAGGCCCAGCCAGCCTTCTTCAACAAGGAGTCAGTCCAGAAGGAGGTGAAAGCCACTCTCTCCCAGAAAGCCACTCTGAGCTGTGAGGTTTCTGATACCAAGACAGAGGTGAAATGGTACAAGGATGGCAAGCTGCTGACTTCCACTAAGACAATCCATACTGAGTCGAAAGTCAAGAGTCGGCAGCTGGTGATCGACAGCGTGGAGAAGAAGGATGCTGGGGAGTATATCTGTGAGGCTGGGACTGAGAAGCTGGTCTTCAAACTCCAGGTGGCAGGTAGGGGCAAGGACAGAACTGTCTTATAGTATTTTTGTTGATTGATGTACAGGTATCTCAGGTGCTAACATATCAATGTACAGGGAAAAAGTTTTTGTCAGCCACATTCTTGGTCTCCTCCACAGATGCACAGGTCCAGTCTGCATTCTCCAACAAGGAGTCAGTCCAGAAGGAGGTGAAAGCCACTCTCTCCCAGAAAGCCACTCTGAGCTGTGAGGTTTCTGATACCAAGACAGAAGTGAAATGGTACAAGGATGGCAAGCTGCTGACCACCAGCAGGACAATACATGCAGATTCAAAGGGCAAGAGTCGCCAGCTGGTCATAGACAGCGTGGAGAAGAAAGATGCTGGAGAGTACATCTGTGAGGTTGGGACTGAGAAGCTGGTCTTCAAAATACATGTGGAAGGTAAGGAGAATGCAGTATGTTTAATAAATACCAAATTGATTATTGAATCCTACCTGTGGTTGATACTTGATAGTATTCCCTTCCCTTCCCTTCCCTTCGACATAGCATGTAAAACATAAACATAGATACCAACTAGTTTTAATATTAGTCTTATACAACGGTAATTGCATTGTCAGATATATGTGTAAAAGGTTGTTGGCTAATTACATAATGCTTAGAAACAGATGTTTGATAATAAACACTGAGCATGTAAATTTTGTTTTGTATTTTTTAATAATTGAAGACATGTACTGTGTGAAACTGGTGGATATTTTGTGTTTTATAGTTCTGTCTATAGTCTTCTCTGGTTTGTGATCGTAAATTCATTTTGGCTGCTTTGTTGGTTGCTTCATTTATGAGATATTTGGCATGCTTCGCTCAAGCATTTATAGTCCAATATTGACTTGGAGTCTCACGTTGACAATTGAAATTGCAAATGTATTGTTGCCTGTATGCACTCGTGAGCTTCATACTTTGATTTCTTGTAGCATTTGTTTCCTGAGGTAGCTCTGGTGTCTTGTGGCTCTGTTGTGTGTCAGTTGCTGGTCACATATTTGGTCGTTTTCTTTCTGAAAGAATTGCTTTTGATGTATTTATTGTGCCTCCGTGCGGCAACATGTAGATGCCCAATTTGCTTTTGCTTTATGACCTCTAAGTGCTGTGTTGTGTCTCCCTCAATTTGATGTGCTTTAATAGAGCTTATTTCTCTGTGCACTGTATATGTAAAGTTTGGTTGCGTTTGTCCAGTAAATCCAAAGTGGTGTCAGTGTTGTGGAGTCAAGTCCTTTTTCTGTATGGGTAATTGTACTGCCGCCACACTCCTTTACAGTTACTTCTACAGAAGGCCAGGCTAAATCCGCTTTCCTCAACAAAGAGTCTGTCCAGAGGGAAGTAAAAGCTACTCTCTCCCAGAAAGCCACCCTGAGCTGTGAGGTAGTTGATAACAAGACAGAGGTAAAATGGTACAAGGACGGAAAACTGCTGAGTTCCAGCAGAGCAGTTCACTTGGAATCAAAGGGCAAGATCCGTCAGTTTGTGATCGACAGCGTAGAGAAGAAAGATTCTGGAGAATACATCTGTGAAGTTGGAACTGAAAAATTGGCATTTAAAGTACATGTAACAGGTATGAGGAATTAAAGAGAATAGTATATGTAAAAATTGGAAGATTAGAATTTTTAATTGTGCTTAACGGCTGTTCTGGGTTGATTGATGTTGTAGTATGTTGGTATCAGAGATATTTGCGTTGCTTTTTGTGATTTATTCACGTGTGCTGGTCTTGGCTGTATATTCATCCACTTAATTTCATCTCTGTGTGATTTTTATTGTAATATTTTGGCTTGTATGATACTGAATCAGTTATTTTTATGAGTTGTATCAAAATTAAGTGGGGCAATGACATTCTCCATTATTACTTTTACAGAGATCCAACTCAAGTCAGCCTTCTCCAATAAGGATTCAGTCCAAAATGAGGTGAAAGCCACTCTCTCTCAGAAAGCCACTCTGAGCTGTGAGGTTTCTGATACCAAGACAGAGGTGAAATGGTACAAAGATGGCAAGCTGCTCACTTCCAGTAAGACAGTCCATACTGAGTCGAAGGGAAAGAGTCGCCAGCTGGTGATCGACAGCGTGGAGAAGAAGGATGCCGGGGAGTACATCTGTGAGGCTGGAACTGAGAAGCTGGCTTTTAAGATACAGGTGGCAGGTAGGAGGAATAAGATGTTGCTAGTATTTGCAGAGAGTATGCAAGTGTGAATTACATTTTTCTTATTTATATGTATATATGTATTATATGTAATATAGCATTGTGTGTTGTTTTTTTCTGTTGTGTTCCCCTTGTATGCACACAATCATTAAGCCTGTTCACTGTGGCTGAAAGGTTTTGGCTGGTTCCATTTATTTCAGGGTGGACTGATATGTTGCCATTTGTTTACATGCTAATATTTCATTTGCTTTCCCAGAAGCCCCAGCTGGCTTCTCCAACAAGGAGTCTGTCCAGAAGGAGGTGAAAGCCACTCTCTCGCAGAAAGCCACCATGAGCTGTGAGGTTTCTGATTCGAAGACAGAGGTAAAGTGGTACAAGGATGGCAAGCTGCTGACTTCCAGCAAAGCAGTCCACATGGAGTCAAAGGGCAAGAGCCGTGAGCTGGTGATAGAAAAAATGGAGAAAAAAGATGCTGGAGAATACACATGTGAAGCTGGAACAGAGAAGCTGGTATTTAAGCTACAGATGACAGGTGAAATATATTTCAAATAAAGTGTATTTTTCCACACTCTCTGCACAAAGCACTGACAAGAAGCTCTTACTTATCTTTAGATGCAGCTGTCAAGTTCCAGAAGAAGCTTGTCAAGGATACATGTATTGTTCAAGCAAGTGAAAACATTGTTTTGACCACTGAGCTGACCGCAGAGAGTGGTAGTGTGAAGTGGTTTAGAGACGGTGTGGAGCTCAAGGAGGGCAGCAAGTATGAAATGAAAAAAGATGGCCTTTCTCGTACCCTGATAGTAAAATCCACCGGATCCAAAGACAGTGGATCGTACTGCTGTCAAACTGCAGATGACAAACTGGAGTTCAAAGTTCAAGTTAAAGGCAAGGCATAGAATTGTTTTTCACATTCTGCATTGCTGTATAGACCTCTTCAGATGCCAGATTTTGTTTTGATGTCTAACTGAACTTCCATGCTTTCATTTCAGATGCAGCTTTGAAGTTTGTTGTCACTTTGAAACCCGCTACAGTGGAGTTGGGAGGTACACTTAGTCTGGTGTGTGAACTAAATCAAGCCTCAGGGGATGTTATCTGGCAGCATGGCGGTCGTGAGATAAAACCTGGAGGCAGGTACTGTGTAAGAACAGATGGTGCTAAGCGGTTTCTCACCGTGAGTGGCATGACTAAAGAAGATGAAGGAGAATACAGCTGTGAATGTAGAAATGACAAGACCTCTGCTAAAGTCTCCTCAAAAGGTAATTAATCATTTTGTTAAAAAATCAAAAATGCTTTGTTTCAGGTTAGAAATGTTTTCTTTCATATCAGTCTGCTTTATTTGATATCACTCATTCCTTTCAGCACCCAGACTAGTGCGGCTGACCACCAAACTCAACAATGTGGCTGCAATGGAGGGAAAAGAGGCCATTTTCAAGTGCGCTGTCTCCCTAGCAGACGTCAACGTGAAATGGTTTCACAACAGTATACCCATCGCTGCTGGGCCCAAGTATAAGATTGAGCATGGTGGCAACAGTCACTCACTCACCATCACCTCTGTCACCCAAAAAGATGCTGGAGAAATTAGCGTTGACGCTGAAGGCAAAAGCTGCAAAGCTACCCTACAAGTGCAACGTAAGATAATGCATTTTTTCTTAAAATATCAGCTTTAAGTAAGTAAGTTAAATAATGGAATTTCCTCTTTAACTTTGACATTTCTTTTAATTAGATGAGCCTGTGACATTTAAGAAAAAGCTAGAAAACCTGACAGTGGAGGAGCAGAGTGAAGTGAAGCTGGAGGTGGAACTAAGTAAGCCATCAGACGAAGTGAGGTGGATGAAGAACAGCGTAGTCCTGCAGCCTGCAGGAAACATGGAGATTCGGGTGGATGGAGCTAAGCAGGCTCTGGTCTTCAAGAGTGTGACTCATGCTGACCGGGGCATGTATTCCTGTGAAACTCTTGATGACAAAACCCAGGGCAAACTCACCGTGGAGAGTAAGACTGATCCACAGTGATATTTTTAAAATACAAAATACAGTATTTAAGGACTTATCTTAACTCCAGAAAGAAAATGTCATTCTCTAGTAATGGGTATTTGGATATAAATGACAAGATACAAGCTAGGAAACCTTGCTTGCATGTTAAAACTCAAACATTTCCTCTTCCTCCCTTCAGTGAAGAAGATCCAGGTAATAAAGGGCCTAAAAGAAACCAAGGCACATGAGACAGAGACAGTTACTCTGGAGGTAGAACTCAGCC
This sequence comes from Morone saxatilis, assembly GCF_004916995.1. Lineage (NCBI taxonomy): Eukaryota > Metazoa > Chordata > Actinopteri > Moronidae > Morone > Morone saxatilis. The sequence goes on along the minus strand of NW_023339796.1, from coordinate 9,744,897 downwards.
AGGCTGATGTCGAGGGCTCCTGGACCAGGGATGGGGCCAAGTTAAAGGCAGGGGCAAACTGCCGTATCACAGCATTGGCAAAGAAACATGCCCTAACATTGTCCAATCTCAAGAGGGAGGATGCAGGAACTATTGCCTTCCAAGCAGAAGGAGTACATGTTTCTGGCAAACTGATTGTAACAGGTAAGGGCTGTTTTCAGTTGCTAGGGTCTCACCCGACCAAACCTCTATATGTTTGCACCCATTCCGCCTTAAGAGTCATAGTCTAGTCACATTTTTTCTACTTCTACAGAACCTCCTTCTATGATCTCCAAGCCCATTTTGGATATTAGTGTTCCTGAGAAGGAGAAGGTTACTTTTGAATGTGAAGTTTCCAGAACAAATGCAGATGTTAAATGGTTTAAGGTGAGAAACTATTATTGGAATAATTGTTTGCAGATTGAAATAATACGATTTAAAAAGTGTAAAATACAATGTAATATTTTAACAAAATGTTTTATCTGCAGGATGATGTGGAACTGAAACCAGGGAAGAACTTTGGCATCCATTCTTTGGGTCGAAAGCGCACTTTGGTCATCAACAAATGCACCCCTGAAGATGCAGGCACTTACATCTGTCGCACAACTGATGACAACACTTCTGCTAAGCTCACCATTCATGGTAATTGTCAGTCACGTCATGAAGCACACAAACCAGTCAACCATTATTTAATTATAAAAATTTCCAGTATATAGAAACATCTTAAAAATATTCTCCCTGCAGCCAGAGATATTAAGATTATTAAGAAGTTGGAAGATGTGGAGGTGATGGAGAAGGAGAGTGCTGCATTTGTCTGCGAAATTTCTCATGATGAAGTGGACTGTCAGTGGTACAAAGGAAGTACCAAAGTCAAAGTCAGTGACAACATCAAGATGAGACAAGAGGGTAAGATCTCAAGAGATTAGCAAACCAGTGTGATTCAACTACCTGTATATTCATGTAATGTGTTACAGGATTTACCTGAATAATGATTCTTCGCTAACTGCTACTAGCTGTCTATTTCTCATTCCAGGCAAAACCTATGTACTGCTGTTTAAGTCTGTTTCCCCAGAAGATATGGGTGATATTAAATTCACAGCTGAGAAGGCCTCTTCAACTGCAAAGCTTAAAGTGAAAGGTAAAAGAGTGTGTGTTATGTGCTGAAATCACATAACATTATATTCTGTATATTGTTGCATGGATTAGCTAACCATTATGTTACAATGTTCAGATGTGGTTGCAAATGGATGATTTCTATTCATTATGACAAAAGCTTTTAGAAAGTTGCAAATAAATAAATACCGCACATGTTAAACATTATTTTCCCTTGAAATTATAAACCATTAGACTTCTGTAAACGTATTATTATCCTATACAGAACTCCTGGATTATTTTATAAAGTAACTTCAACATTTCAACTGCTTTAGTGAGCCAAATGAAAAAGGCTACACTAAAGTTAGATGAAATGCCGTCTTCCTGAGGGAGTAAACACAGTACATCATTCTGACATTATTGGTGAGATAGAAAATCCAGTTGCAACTTGCAGTGTACATTGTTATGCCTCATTGAGGCCTGATGGCAAAGAAGTAACAACTATATGAGGTTTAGGATTATTTTTAAGGGGTTTCGAGAATAGAGAAATATATGGAGAAGACATCAATCGACATCAATCGACATTTGTTGATTGAAAATCTCTAGGAGTATGAGAATAAAACAAATTATGTTACAGATTAGATAGCATACTTTGCTATCAGTTGACCATTAGTTGCTCTAAGTTTCTCTAAGTTGCATCAACATGCACGTTTTCTTGTTTCTATGTCAGTGTCTCGCTGTTTGCAATCAAACAGCAACTGATATATAAACAACAAATGGCAAGTGTCTTTACAATATTCTTGCTATCCGCTTTAGCTTTTGCAAAAAATGTTGGAATGTTTTACAATATTCCATTATATATTTTCCCAATTTGCTTCGGCTATAACATACAGTAATTAAATAATGAACACTGCCTGTCCTTTTGTGCGCTTAGGCAAGGCTTTTGGCAAAGCCTTGGCATTATTAGCCTTTAATCTTCCTTTGTGCCACACGTGATAGTTTTCATTGATTCAGTGTTATTGTTACTGTAGAGCTGCCTGTCAAGTTTGTGAAGAGACTCAGGGATAAGATAGCGATGTATAAACATCGCGGTCATCTTGAATGCCAAGTGTCACGTGCCAGTGCAAAGGTGAAGTGGTTCAAGAACAAGACGGAGATCAAACCCGGCAAGAAGTATGAGATCAAAAGTGAAGATGTGTACCGAAAACTCACCATCAACGACGTGGACGAGGGTGACGAGGACACGTATACCTGTGACGCCACTGATGACAAGACATCCTGTAAACTACTTGTGGAAGGTAACATGATGGAAGATGACAACGGTTGATTGTAAGCTTAGGGTTTATAAATTGTAGGGCATTTATGTATAGGATTGTGTAAATACATGTTCATACAAAGGTATTTACACAAAACAAGCCATCAGACTCCTAGTCAATGAGGTATCTGTCTATATATTCATGTCTGTCTATTTATTTATCTATCGACATGTGTACATGTATCTATTATCCATTAGTATTGTTCTAATGGGAATTATAGGATCATTATGTTGATTTATTTCTTGGCCTGACCTACTAAATGAATTAACATAGTAATCAATATTTGAAATTATTTGTGCATGAAAGAAATTAACCAAACTGAATTCCCACTACAGGTGAAGTAAGTGACAGTGTTTTCAGTCATTCTGATTAAGGAGACCTCTGCTCAGGTTGAATTTTGGAGGGAAATACATGAGGTCATTACATCAAAGTCCATGAACAAATAATAGGCCATTTCACAGAAGACATCTGGACATGTCACAGTAGATAAAGTACTGGTGTAAATAATAAATTCAGTGATGGCTGAATTCCATTCAGCTGCTGCGGTTTCGGTGTCCTGGCATTGTGCATGCTGTCACTGTCATGGCTTACAGGGACACTGGGACTGAAAGGAGCTATCATTAATTTAGTAACACCCGTGCTTCTTCTACTATGACAAGTCACATTGTGTGCCGTATTCCTGGTCTAGCAAGTGCAACAAAACAAAGATTGAGATCAATCTGCCAACGGTGAAACCACATGTGTGAGTGTTTAGAAGCATTAAGATAAGGACTGGTTAAAAACGATGAATTTCCACTGTATGTATAGTAATTGTGTTATACTTGTCTATATAATTTTATATGATGTATTGTTTTTGTTTATTTCAAGGCAATTGTATAATTTCGAACACATATTTTTATAGATAACATTAAAGATAAACTCCTTGATTTAACTATAGCTCCCAAGAGAATTCAAAATATTTATTTTTTTCTCATATTTCTGTTTTAAAACATTGACAGTGAGGTGGGAGAGAATTTGAGGATATACCGGCAATTGTTAGCAGTGTATATTTAAAAATAATCACATTTGGACTATTATTTTACAAATTTGGATAATTATTACTATTATTGCTATTATTATTTCCAAAAGTAGCTTATTGCAGATGTATCCATATCTGTTTATATGTCGGCTGATAAGTGACAAAACATACAGAGAACAGAAATGCCAAACTAAGTTATTTAGAAACAGTGTCTCCATCAGAAAGTTTACTTCTTTTTTTTTTTTAAATATCCTGCTCAGTGTGTGTCTTGTCAGAATAAATCAAATGGATCTCTATTAAGTTAGTTTATTTACGTTATGTGTTTCAGCAAGGTTTAAGTATCTGCTAGATTAATTTTATAGCATGCAAAATATTGGACGCCATTTCTTAATTTCTGACCACTAGTGCAGCGTTAGGCAGTAATGTAAGTATATGGGGTTTGCAGTTTGATCTGGGTCTCTAAAAAGACCAAACCATTGGTATGGTCCTTTACTATAAATCAATATCACTTTTATTTTAGGAAATCATACTGTATCATTAACTTCTAGCTGAACCACTCTCTTTTCATGACCCCTCCAGAGCAATCCATCAGCATTGTGCGGGAGATTAGTTCTGTAGAAGTGACAGAACCCTTTGCAGCTGTTTTTGAAGTTGAAATCAGTATGGAACTGGTGAAACCTCCTACATGGACTCTGAATGGAGTTGCTGTGCAGGAGAGCGCTGATGTTGAAATGGAGAAAGAGGGCACTATGCACTGTCTCACTTTCAAAAAGACCAAAGCATCAATGACAGGACCTGTACAGTTTACAGCTGGGAAGAGCAAATCTTCAGCCCAGCTCACAGTCAAAGGTAAATGTGTTGAATCACGTCTATACAGCAGTTGGCCATAATAACCTGTGTACTGTGATACTGTTGTAGGTAAATATATCCAGCATCATTCAGCTGAGTCTAATCACGTACTGTTCCTCACGTTTAGAGCGTCCGCTTGAGGTCGCAGAGCCCATCAAAGATGTGAAGGCAAAGGAGAAAAGCTCGGCCATACTTAGCTGCAAATTCTCTGCCACACCCAAAGAGGTTAATTGGTTCAAAGGTCAGGTACCTCTGGCAGCGTCAGATAAGTATAACATGAAGCAAGATGCTACAAGGGCTCAACTTACCATACAAAGGTTGACTGAGGAAGATAGTGGAGAGTACTGCTGTCAGTCTGGACCGGCTAACACCAAAGGCACACTTACTGTTGAAGGTACAGGTTGAACCTTTTAATACCACACAAAATACAAGCAATTACAGCAGTTGTACATGTCTTTATTATTATGGTTTTGGACTAAAGTGGTCTTCAAACTAAAACTGTTTTGTTTATTCTGTCCAGTGCGTGAAATTAAGGTCACCAAGCACTTGGCCGACACAGAGGTAGACGAAGACAGCGATGCGGTTTTCACAAGCGAGATTAACTACGCAGATGAAGAGGTGCAGTGGCTCCTGAATGACAAGGTGCTCTTCACTAATGAAGTCAACACCATCACTCATGAGGGGAAGGTTCACAAGCTCACACTGAAGAACTTAGCACCTCAGGATGGGGGAACTATCACCTTTCAAGTCCGCAAGGTGAAAGAGTCTGTGACACTCAGGGTTAAAGGTAAGAGCTGTCGTGCAATACTATTGCAAGCACACACTAAAAAAAAAAATGACTATGTGAATATCAGGTTAAGGCAGGCAATCAGACGTTACCATACTTAGAAACTTTATTAGTATTTTCTCTGAAAATCAGCTCTTTATATATGCTCGTAATGTGGCCTAACCCTGGTCTACCCAAAAGGTGAGAACATAATATACCTCCCAGTTATTCTTTACTTTCTGAATGCCCCTCCAGAGAAGCGTGCTGTCTTCCTCAAGTCTCTAGATGATGTCATCGGAGAGGAGAAAGGCATGATAACTCTGGCGTGTGAGGCGTCCAAGCCCAGGGTTTCTCCCACATGGAGAAAAGAAGGTAAAGTCTTGAAGGCTGGACCAAAGTATGAGCTTCTTCACACGGGCAAGTCTTTGGGGCTGATCATCAAGGATGTCACCAAAGAAGATGCTGGAGAGTATAGTTGTGATCTTGGAACTGAAGTTTCTAAAGCAAAGGTCACTGTAAGAGGTTGGTACCGGTATTTGAGTTTTACAGCATTAGCCTTCATACATGTGGTATTGTGTGGCATCTTCACCAAATTATGCTCTCTGTCCCAAATTTAGAGATTGGCATTGGAATAACCAAATGGCTGAAGTCAGCTGAGGTGAATGAGGGAGAGTCTTGTACCTTTGAATGCATCTTATCTCGTGAGAGCACAGATGAGTGTTCCTGGACCCTTAATGGCCAAACTATTACAAATGGAGGCCGCTTCAAAATCACCAGTAAAGGACGCAAGTACATGCTCACCATTAAGGATGTCACTCCTGCTGATGCTGGAGAGGTGGTCTTCAACATTAAAGATCTGAGCTCCAAAACAACATTAACAGTTGAAGGTAAGCTACATTGTAAAGAGGCCTAGACATAGAAAAAAAAGGTATTAAGGAATTAACACAAACATGTTATCATTCCTTGTTGTAGGCAAAGCTTCGTCTGTGTCAAAGGGACTACAGAATGTTAGCGTTGATCAAGGGGAAGATGCTGTATTTACCTGTGAGGTAACACAGGCTAGTTCCACCGTAAAGTGGTCCAAGGAAAGCAAAGCCATCAAAAAGAGCCAGAAGTATGATATTAGCCAAGAGGACAAGGTCATGAAGCTGATCATCCACAATGTCTCTGCTCAAGACTCTGGAGAGTACAGTTGTGAAGTTGTTGGAGGTGCAACCACCAAAGCCAAGCTTGAAATCAAAGGTAAGACTGAAAACACTACTATGCGTTTCACCTTTGATAGCATACGAGCATTAAAGAGAATAGATATCTTCACTAAAATTAGGACCAGTTATGGGATAATCTAAATTTCTGAACCCATAGCTCAATCCAATAATTTCATACTGTGCCTAAAAAGTGTAACACGTTTTTTTTCATTTTACAGAGCCAATCCATAAATTCACTAAAACACTGAAGGACAGTGAAGCCGTGGAGAAGAGTTCTGTGACCTTGAATTGTGAGACTGCACAAACCCCATCTACTGTTATATGGCTTAAAGGGCACACAGAGCTCAAGGCTGGAGGCCGATATGAGATGTCCCAGAAGGAGGGGGTCATAACTCTCACCATCAAGCACCTGGAGGAGAAAGACACTGATATCTACACTTGTGACGTTGGCACTGCCAAGAGCATGGCAAAGGTGACAGTCAATGGTAAGAACTTAAGTATGTATGTATGTATTTATGTATGTATGTATGTATGTATGTATGTTTACAAGTTTGGGGTAAGTGTTTGTCTTGCAGAGCTGATTATCTGTCTATCTTTTTGGTTTGGTTTTGCTTTTAAGGCCAGTTGGTGGTTATAGTGGAAAAACTACAAGATGTTAACTGTTTTGAAGGTGAATGTGCTACATTTGTTTGCCGTGTCAGTCCTACTCATCTGCCTCGTGTAAAGTGGTGCTTAGATCATACCCCGCTGCAGCCAAGCCCCCTAGATGACATTCACGTTCTAGAGGGGGGTTTCTACTCTCTTACTGTAAGAGAGCTAACTCCCAGCGACTCGGGCACCATCTCTGTGGTTGCTGGGAATCAGAAAGTATGCTGTCAAAGGTAACAGACATGTCAGTCAAATCTACTTATAGTGTAGATTTGTCAGAAGTACCATAGATCTGGCTTAATTTTTACTAAATCTGTTGCATTTTCCTAATAGAAATTTGTTTTCAGTATTTTGCATTGTGAGTGTATCCCTGTAGGACCTACTTTGCTCTTTTGTTGCACTGTTCTGTCATCTTTGTCTTGGGGTTTGTATGATTTAGAGAGTGTTTGCACATCCACACACTGCGAATGGCATCCAGCAGCATGTGCAAACATTTCAAAGTGATCTCTTCCTAAATGCATCGTCTTTTTATGCAATATGCGCACTGCATAAACAAATCTTTCTTTTGTGCATTTCAAAAAGGGTTTCATTCTGTAGTATTGTATTGAGAGTGTGTTTTTGTTTTTATATAAAGTGCACTGTAGCTAAACCTTCATCAAAAGGAACATCAGTCAACATGTGTTGGAATCATTTCTGGGTTCCAATGGCTAACGTTGGACGACTGGACGACTAATCATTTCCCATCCTCCATCGCAACCCAACAAAATGCAACTCCCTGTTTTATATAATCAAGTCATTGTTCATTTTATTTTAGCCCTGCCTGCCAGTTTCAAAGAGAAGCTCAAGAACCAAGAGAAAAACACAGGGGAGGCTGTGACACTTTGCTGCACGTTATCAAAATCTGGGGCTGACGTTCAGTGGAAGAAAGGCTCTGAAATTCTCAAAGCTGGAGAGAAGTATGAGATGAAGCAGAAGGAGACCTGTTGCGAGCTTCATATTAAGAATTTGAAGGTTGAAGATAGCGGAGAGTACTCTTGCGTGTGTGGGGACCAGAAGACATCTGCAACTGTAAAAGTCAATGGTATGGATCTCTGAAGTGTTTTTCAGCAACATTTTGGATAGATTTTATGTGTTTATGTTGTATTTTCCAAAGGAGTTTCACTTCAGTTGTCTTTAGCGTGTTTTGTTAAGACCTTTGTTAAACAAGTTATTTCACCTGATTTTGACAAGTAATGAAAACCTGGTTGTACAGCATTACCACCGACCTTCATACAGAAGTTGCAAAGCCAGGAGGCTGAAGAGGGAACTGACATTACTCTGCACTGTGAGCTCTCTGAACCTGGAGTCCCAGTGGAGTGGAAGAAGGGAACACAGATCCTGAAGTCTGGAGAAAAGTATCAGATAAAGCAGAAGGCCTCTGTGAATGAACTCCTGATCAACAAAGTGTTGCCAGAAGACAGCGGAGACTACAGCTGTGTGTGTGGAGACCAGAAGACAACAGCCAGCCTCAATATTAAGGGTAGGGAAAGGATTTTCAAGGAGTCGGTTTGAGTTATTTATAGAAGAAGCTTTTTATATGTACACATTCAATTTGTTTTGAAGTCTGCATGTCATCATGGATCGCAGACTGTTTTCACAACTCATACATACTGTATGTTTAAAACCTTTGATAGAAAAGCTTTAACATATACACAAACGGCAGCTATGACAAAGGAAAGACTGCAGCTCTAAGACATACTGCCTGCAGGTGGTACAAGTATTAAAACTACAGCTTATCAAATGCATACCTGGCCATATCTACATATTTCGTTCTAAAATGCTGCTGTACATTTCTTGCCCTTGGGTGGCATAGGTTGGACTTGAAATGCAAGTCCAACAAATCCAGAACAAATGCTGAAATTGCTGGCATGATGCTGGGTGATCTTGTTTCAGATGCTCTGCATCAATATCAATGTGTGTTATTGTTTTTTTCATTTCTTACAACTGGTAGCCAACTGATTAATATCATAATAATGCTCAGCCCAACCAGAGACCTGGGCTTTTCATGCCATTATTCGATAGGACAGCCGAAGATAGACAGGAAAGGTGGGTAGAGAGAGGGGACGATCCGCAGGTCGGATTCGAACCTGGGCCGCTGCAGCAACTCCGTATATGGGTTACCAGCTCTACTGACTGAGCTAACCGGGCACCCATAGAAACATTAATAGAACAAGCTTTTTATATGTACATATTTAGCTTGTTTTGAAGTCTGCACATCACATGGATTGTAGACTGTGTATGTTTGTCTTTTGTGTGTTTTGTACATTTTATATTTGATGTAATGGCATGCAACTGACTGCTAACCAACTAATACATGCTCAGCCCAACCAGTGACCTTCAAACAGAAGCTGGAGAGCCAGGAGGCTGAAGAGGGAGCCGACATTACTCTGTGCTGTGAGATCTCTAAACCTGGAGTTCCAGTGGAGTGGAAGAAGGGAACACAGGTCCTGAAGTCTGGAGAAAAGTACCAGATGAAGCAGAAGGCCTCTGTGAATGAACTCCTGATCAACAAAGTGTTGCCAGAAGACAGCGGAGACTACAGCTGTGTGTGTGGAGACCAGAAGACCACAGCTAGCCTGAAGATCAAGGGTAGGGAGAGAATTTTCAAAGAGTCAGCTTGAGTAACATTTTCAGAAAATTGTATAAAAGAGCTTTTCATTTGTGCATATTTAGAAATGTTTGTTTTTGAGTCGCATTTCATCATGTATTGCAAATTGTCAGTGTTTTTCTTTTGTGTGTGTGTTTTTGTATAATTATTAATATCTATATATATATATTAATGCTTTATATAATGGTATGCCACTGGCTGCTAACCAAGTGATAAATGCTTAGCCCAACTAGTGACCTTCAAACAGAAGTTGGAAAGCCAGGAGGCTGAGGAGGGAGCCAGCGTTACTCTGTGCTGTGAGATCTCTAAACCTGGAGTTCTAGTGGAGTGGAAGAAGGGCACACAGGTCCTGAAGTCTGGAGAAAAGTACCAGATGAAGCAGAAGGCCTCTGTGAATGAACTCCTGATTGAGAAAGTGTTGCCAGAAGACAGCGGAGACTACAGCTGTATGTGTGGAGAACAGAAGACAACAGCCAGCCTGAAGATCAAGGGTAGGGAGAGAATTTTCAAGGAGTCAGCTTGAGTAACATTTTTTAAAGATTACATAGAACTGCGTTTTATATGCACATATGTAGACGTGTTTGTTTTGGTGTCTGAATGTCATCATGTTTTGGAAATTGTCAGTGTTTTTCTTTGTTTGTGTTCAGTGTTCGTTTTTTGTTTTTGTTTTTTTGTTTTATATATTAATGTTTTATATAATGGTATGCCACTGGCTGCTAACCAATTGATAAATGCTTAGCCCAACCAGTGACCTTCAAACAGAAGTTGGAAAGCCAGGAGGCTGAGGAGGGAGCCAGCGTTACTCTGTGCTGTGAGATCTCTAAACCTGGAGTTCCAGTGGAGTGGAAGAAGGGCACGCAGGTCCTGAAGTCTGGAGAAAAGTACCAGATGAAGCAGAAGGCCTCTGTGAATGAACTCCTGATCAATAAAGTGTTGCCAGAAGACAGCGGAGACTACAGCTGTGTGTGTGGAGACCAGAAGACAACAGCCAGCCTGAAGATCAAGGGTAGG
>NW_023339796.1:9702967-9734227 GCF_004916995.1 Morone saxatilis | reverse complement strand
AGCCTGAAGATCAAGGGTAGGGAGAGAATTTTCAAGGAGTCAGCTTGAGTAACATTTACAGAAAATTCTATAGAAGAGCTTTTTATTTGTGCATATTTAGAAATGTTTCTTTTGGAGTAGCATTTCACCTTGTATTGCAAATTGTCAGTGTTTTTCTGTTGTGTGATTGTTCTTGTATAATTATTATATATTATACAATATATAATATAAATATATATGTTTTATGTAATGGCATGCTGCTGAATGCTAACCAGCTAATACATGCTCAGCCCAAGCAGTGACCTTCAAACAGAAGCTGGAAAGCCAGGAAGCTGAAGAGGGAGCCGACATTACTCTGTGCTGTGAGATCTCTAAACCTGGAGTTCCAGTGGAGTGGAAAAGGGGAACACAGGTCCTGAAGTCTGGAGAAAAGTACCAGATGAAGCAGAAGGCCTCTGTGAATGAACTCCTGATCAACAAAGTGTTGCCAGAAGACAGCGGAGACTACAGCTGTGTGTGTGGAGACCAGAAGACAACAGCCAGCCTCAATATTAAGGGTAGGGAGAGGATTGTTGAAGGCAACTTTTTATATGTACACATTTAGCCATGTTTGTTTTATGGTCTGCCTGTCATTGGCAATTGCAACCTCTCAGTGTTTGTTGTTTTGGTTTATATGTCATTTTATGTTTTACATCATGGCATGCCACTGGTTACTAACCAACTAATAAATGCTTAGCCCAACCAGTGACCTTCAAACAGAAGTTGGAAAGCCAGGAGGCTGAGGAGGGAGCCAGCGTTACTCTGTGCTGTGAGATCTCTAAACCTGGAGTTCCAGTGGAGTGGAAGAAGGGCACACAGGTCCTGAAGTCTGGAGAAAAGTACCAGATGAAGCAGAAGGCCTCTGTGAATGAACTCCTGATCAATAAAGTGTTGCCAGAAGACAGCGGAGACTACAGCTGTGTGTGTGGAGACCAGAAGACAACAGCCAGCCTGAAGATCAAGGGTAGGAGGATTTCTACATTGCATAAGATGTGTCTTTGTAATTTAGAAAAATACATTTTGTTGTGTAACATATTTTTGTCCCTGCAGGAGATTTATTGTTCAAACTGAATCACGTTGACGGCTTTAAAACCTTTTGTGGAATTGATAGTAAGAATATTTTTAATACAATTTGATTTTGTCTTGACTGAAAAACTTGTATTGAAGCACTTTCTATAATATTTCTGTTGCTGTTACTTTGTTTTTTTTGTTTGTTTGCTGGCTCATAAAATGTCAGCATTCTTTGTGGGACATCAGATTCATGAAATGCATCATTCACATTGTATGTGGTGAATCAATAGGTTGGATGTCTTCGCCTGGATTGCTTTTCTGCAGTGTGCTCTGTGCTGTGATACAGAGTTTGAATTTTTCTTTTTTCTTTAGAGGATTTTTCATCACTTCTTTCAGTTTTTCTTTTTTTAATGTCTATTTGAGAAACAAAGGAATCCTCTTTTTTCACACAACACAGTTTGTCCTTTCAGCAGACCTTGCTTGCTGCTCTTTTGTGTATGTTACGTTTTTGTTTTAATTGGTAATAGTGGTGACCATAGACAATACATGTCCATAAATTGTCTATTTAATCAAACAATCGAATTGATATTTGTTCAGGTTGTATTGTTGTTACAACTGTGGTTTGTGGTGCTTGCTCATTCCTGAAATTGTTTTAATTTACAAGCTATGAGCCATTTCGTCAAGTGATATTTAGTTTTTTGTTATTATGGTAAATTGCAGTAAAGGATCAAGTGTGTAACAGCATTGAAATTGTTTCCTCTCAGCTGTGAAGCTGTCAGCTCCTCCTTCAGCTACTAAACTGGAATCTAAGAGGCAGGAGACCAAAGAAACAACGGAAGGTATGGAAGGAAGATGGCAATATGCTGGCTTGACTCTCAGCTTTATGTGCTCTGTCCATCTTGATAATGGCCTTTGTGTAGACAAGTGCAGCCTGCCGTGTAATTGGGCCTGTACATTTTGGCCTATATAGGTTATGATAAATGTTTTCTTGCAGCATTATTTTCATTCTAGTTTACCAGACTTTTTACGTTGCAGTTTTGTTTGCCTCTGCTGTGTCAAATAGTGGGATTGTGTTTTGTATTTTTCATGTGGGTCTTTTTTCTCAGTGTTGTATTGCAGTATACATTATGTAGCATAACCAGCTAATTTAGGAAATAGAAATAAGAACCCTTGTATTTGTGGCAGTTGTGTTGGTATCATGTTGACAGAGAAAGACATCTGTTGTTGGCTGGATTTTACATCTGCATACTTTATCTTGTGTGTGGCATGATTCGTTGTCCTTCACATAATTTTTGCTTTACATAATTGTGGGGTTTGAGAATTCAGAATGTTATAGAATTTGTGAAGTTATAGGCTGTGCTGATATTCATATCTCATATTTATATTAAATACTGCAGGGCTGGCAATGTCAGTGGTTGCTGTCATGTATACTTATATGCAGCATTTCTATTTCCGTATTATATTTGCATCCAGCAAAGACACCTGAAGCTCCGTCTGTGGCTGCTAAAGACAAGCACGAGAGGCAAGAGATAAATGAGACAGTAGAAGGTAATTCTCTGAAGATTCTTAGCTTGGCTTGGTTATTTAGCCCATGTGCATTTGTAAGTAATAATTGTGTGCAATGCATTGCTTTGTTAATCCAAAAGTGAGAAGCACTCCATGTCTTGGCTGCTGACTGGTGTTGTCAAACAGAAACTTGTTGGGTCATGAGCTGGTTCATATTGTGTCTTGTTGCTTTCAGGAGTTCCTTTAAGGATAAATACTCAATAATTTTACCCAACCTTATATTTTATACATAACCTGCACTGTTTCACCTGCGTACTTGTAAATGTGGCTTTTTTCACCCGTTAAAATAATCTGTGTCAATTTTGGGCTTGTAGGGAAAAAAATCCTTGTTTCAGTCTCAATATCTGTGTTTTAATGTGGTCTCTGGCTTACTTTGTTGCATGGAAGCTGACTTATTGATATGGAGACATGTCTCAAGTGCTATCCTAAGGCAATTTCAAATTGTGGGCCCAATGTTGTGTTCAATTTCATAGCTGTGACACTGCCATCTACTGGACAGGCTCCTAAACAGCAGTTCCTCAATCAGGAGATTCAGAGAGAGTCACAAGAGCTCAAAGTTGGAGGTGAAGGTAATGAGACTTGTGTTCTTTGTGGCTTTTGTCCGACAATGTGACATCTGTCAGCACTGTAAGCATGGTCGTCATTTGTTTTATTCCAGATGCAATTTCAAGCTTGTAGAAAAACTAAGAAGTACTGGAAAATATGGAGGGAATAGGCATCTCAGTTTGGATTTACAGTTTCATGTTGCCTGGTCATTGTTTAAAATGTATAAAGAATGTGGTTTTTGTTTTCTTGTTAGCCCTCGTGTGTTTATGTTCTGTCAGTTCCATTTGGTGCAGTATTTTGTCCTGTAATTTAATGCTTTGTTTACTCCTTCTGTGTTGAATGTCATACTTTATGGTGTTATATGTTTATGGCACTTTGGCAGCACTGTGTTGGGTTCCTGCTATGTGTTGGATTATTGATAATTATCTATGAGAGGAGAGAGAGGCTTTAATTGTTTTTGCTTCTAGCTTTATTGATTTTATTGCGTTCTCACAGATATGGCTTTCCCTTATTTTTTGACATTATGCCAAGTTGTAAACAGTTGTGTGACAGTGTATGTGTGCTTTACTGGCTCTGGTCAACTGTTGTCCTCAGGTTATAGAATCACTGTAAGATTGCGAGGTTAATGTTGTGTTTTATCCCAGTTGAAAACACTGCTGCTGGAAAAGCTGCAAAACAAGATATACAGAAGCAGGGGAGCAAAGAGCCAGTAGAAGGTATGCAAAGATTTCTAGCTCTTTATTGGCCTTGCGCTTCCTCCTTGTCTCCTGCAACATCCCACTCCCAGGTGTTGTATCTCTACTGATGTTTCTTACTTTCTATGGTGTACCAAGCATGCTGTATGTTTGGCTGTGGCTTGTTTGTGCTACTGTCAGGAAGGGGTGAGCAACTGACAAAATTAATTTAATGTTTAATGTTTTATGGTTAGGTTCACAGAATGTCACAGTATGAATATTGGGAGAGATGGTATAAATATTGAATTATATTGAATGTTGTATTATAGTTCGGCCATAGCTAGTATTTAATGCTCAACTGTCTCTTCGTTATTGCACTGCGTCATTGTCTGTACGTTTTTTAAGATACTGCTTTTCTTGTTGCACACGGCATGAACACATGTAGAACAAGTGAAGCGCTTTTGTCACCATCAGTTTCAGACAAACAGAAATCCAGTGTAGTCTGTCTTGGACATTATGGCTCTAAAACCTGCGTGGCACATTGCTTCAGTCTGTCGGTGATAATTTCCAGTTCATGTCAGCTGAATTAAAACCTACATTATATGCCTTTACGTGAATTCAGTTACAGCAGAGAAGGCACCAGCTTCAGCAGTGACCCCCAAAGTTGAACTTGAGAAGCAGGAATCCAAAAAGAGAATTGAAGGTATGTGGCAGTGTTATTAAGAAACTCTGACAACACGGTTTGTATTGAGTGCAAATGGGATTCTGTTTGTATTCAGCATGTTGTTTGTGTTCTGGGTCAATAGTTGTGGCCCATTTGTTCTTGTCGGCAGATGAGTTGAAGATTGCGTATTGGCACTTGCATTTAGTTGGGCCTCACTGTTGTTTTTGTTGCTGTTTGTGCTTTTTGTAGGATTTATCAGATCGGCAACATCTTTTGTCATTTTTGGTGTTCTGTGTTTATTACAGTAGATGTTTAAGATCTAAATAAATTAATTACACCTGCAGAGATTGAAAATTCTGCTGTGTCTGAAGTCACACCAAAGCCAGAGCCTACAAAGATGGATAACAAAGTGAATGGACAAGGTAGAAGTTTTGTGGAACCTGCACACTGTTTGTTCCCCTCAGTAGTGTTGTGTTTCCCATGTGGAGTTTTGTATGCGGAGATTGTCATCAGTCCTTATTGTTGTTGCTCACTTTGTATTCACTCGTGAAATCCAGATTTTCCTGTATTCTGGATTGCTGTTGTCTCAAGATAGGAATAATTAAGAGCTATATTTAAACAGACTTGTTTAAACAGACTGTTTTGAATTGAATTGAAGAATGGCATCTGTGTTGTTGTATGTTTGTGTATGTGTGTGTACACACAAAAGCAGCCATATATTTTTATCAAACGCTTAGTCAGGTAAGTTAAAAAATAGTATATTTCTTACAGAGCATACTGTAGTCTTCATAGTATCTCATTTGAAAGTCTGCAAGTCACAACCGTACACATCAACACCTTATCTAATTGATTCAATCCCCAGTTCTTCCGGTCGTAGTCATTCAAGACCTGGAGAGCCAGGAGGCTGAGGAGGGAGGCAGTGTCACTCTGTACTGTGAGTTTTCTAAACCTGGACTGCCCGTAGAGTGGAAGAAGGAAACTCAAGTCCTGAGTTGTGGAGAAAAGTACCAAATGCAACAAATGGGATTCAGTTATAAGCTACAGATCTTCGATTTGAGACCTGGAGACACAGGAAGCTACTCGTGCTGTTCAGAGGACACAATAAGCTCGGCCTCTCTTGTAGTAAATGGTAGGATGGAGACCATGTCAGAGTCTTTTGCAGTCTTCTGCCATCAAGTCTTTCCTTTCATTTTTTAATCCCCTCTTCTTTATCTCACTGTTTCTTTTCCATCACCATTCTTGACTACTGTAGATAAACATCTGGTTATTTCTTTTCATTCATCAGCTGCCCCAGTTATTTTCACAAAAGAGCTTGAAAACCAAATGGCTGATGAAGGGGACAGTGTAACTCTGCACTGTGAGCTTTCTAAACCTGGTGTTCCTTTGGAGTGGAGGAAAGGAGAACTTGGTCTTTGTCCTTGTGCCAAGTATGAAATTAAACAAGCAGGACACCTGGGTACACTATTAATCCATGATGTAGACCCAGAGGATTCTGGGAGTTACACTTGTGACAGTGGTGACTGTCAAAGCACTGCACAACTAGCTGTGAAGGGTATGCTTGATAATTTATAAACTTGAAAGTTATTTCTATATAAATAGTTAGAAAAAAATTAAATAAAAAAATAAGATTTTATCTTATCTAATCTTAGTTAATGTTGGTTGTTTATACATTAGTATGTGATGAAAACAAAGAATACAGAAGAGGCTTCCCTTTTCTGGCATTTTAATTATGCTTAAGCTATCAGTGACTATAATCAATAGGGAATGTATGACTCACTCTACCTCTGTTACTTTCTCTTGGCCGTCCTCCCCTGTAGCCCAGCCTGTGCTTTTCAAAACCCAGCTGCAGAACCTTGAAAGACAGGCAGGGGAGAGCGCTAGTTTTCGCTGTGAGACCACAAAGCCGGGAGCCATTGTGGTCTGGAGGTGTGGCGACAGGGTGCTTGCATCCAGCAGCAAGTATCACCTGAAACAGGAAGGAACCATTGTGGAGCTTGTTGTCTATAAGCTGCAGAGAGCTGACTCAGGAGAATACTCCTGTGATACCGGCAGCCAGAGGACTTCAGCTGTCCTTATTGTGCTGGGTAGGAGCTGGCTATTTAAGACCTTTTCATGCACCCTCTGGAGTCACCTCTTTCTGCGTGTCCCACATCACTCCACCACTTGATCATGGCTTGCATCGATCTTTCATCTAAAGAGCCCGTTTGCTCTCTTCTTGACGGCATTTAGATGTTCAAGTATTGTTTCTCATCCCACGTGTGTTCTTGCTTTGCAGTTCATTGTTTTCAAAGCACTTGTAGTTATTCACGCAAACAATTTTCTGTTGAGTTTGATCACCGATCTCATCTCATCATTTGTGCCTGTCTCTGGTCTTTCTTCACAAACATGAACATTAACACCCTATATTGTTTTTCTTCACTTAATACTCACAATAACAACTCATCATGAATCTTTATATATTTAATCACACTTTGAATTATATCTTTGCCAAGCACATGCTCACTTCAGACAAAAATTATTTAACTATTCTGCTGAAATGTATTTGTCAAACAGAGGTCGAGGTTAACATACTGAAATTCTTGGAGAGCTGCGTTGTTTACGAGGGCGAGGACGTCCGCTTTGAATGTCTGGTCTCTCACGAGGAGGCACCTCTGGCCCAGTGGAAACTCCAGGACGTCCCTCTACAGAATAATGAAATGAACCTGATTAACACCGAAGGCCGCGTACACAGCCTCACACTCAGAGGCGTCACCAAAGCTGACTCTGGGACAGTCACTTTCACAGTGGGTAACCACACTTCCACTGCTTCTCTGACAGTCAGAGGTAAGGGGAATATGCATTTTATTTCTTGGGATGAGAATGAATACAGTAAAATAACATCTGAACTTCATATATCATTTGTCTATATCATCCTCCTTGTGGGACACTTTCTGTTGTTCTTTAAGATCATCACAGAACATGGATGCTTGTGATTTCCTAAGGCTCCTTTTTTATTTTATCTTTCCACTTTATACTGACTTTGTATTTGTATCCAATCTGCACTTTACTTATTCCGTCACATTTCTACAGTGTGCATGTTCACATTGTCAACTGACAATATTTCACTTTTACATTTCAATTTAGTATTCCAATTACATATTGGTTATGTTGATCAATATGCTTCCTTGTAATTCTTGTTTACAGCAAGTTTTCTGCACGCACAATGTAAACTAAACTCCTGTTGTTCATTAATTGAAATTCTGTATTGTTGTGGTGCCCTAGTGGTGTAAGACGCTGATGGATGTTGTCAATGTCCCAGGTTCAAGTCCTGCTAGGATACTTGTGTTGCATGTCACCCACAATAACTCCTCCTTCATGTCCTGTCACCTCTAAAGGAAAACATCCCCACAAAAATAAACAAAAGCATTTTTAGTATTTGTATTTTGTCTTAGCACTCTTGAATCTTCTGTGTTGTTTTATGGTTCTCACACATTATGTATGGCATGGTTATTTAGTGATTCACCATATTACAATAGCTTAATTTGTGGCTGGATTTCTGATTCAGTCTATAAGTCTTTTACCACAAACTTGGGGTAGATAAACCAGTGACTTAACAATTATTTTCATGCTCTGGTTTAAGCGTGTTGATGGTACGGAATTGGTAAAATTGTGAGTATTTATGTTTCTTTAGTATATAGTATATTTGTGTTTCGTGGTGGCCGTGTTTACCGAAGAAATTGTTAAAATAATTCATCCTAATTAATAATGATCTTTCTGGCAGCCGCACCTGTACTGTTCAAGAAGGAGCTGGAAAGTCAAGAGGCCATTGAGGGAGACAAGGCCACCCTGTCCTGCGAGACTTCCAACTCCGACTGCAAGGTGACCTGGCTGAAAGGCTCAACTGTGCTCATCCATGGGGAAAAGTACAGTTTGGAGCAGAGGGCCACCACCCACATCCTGATCATACACAACGTGAATGTGAAGGATAGTGGAGAATATATCTGCGATACAGGGGACAAGAGAAGCACTGCTAGCCTGACTGTGAAAGGTAACAGAACACAGCTTCATCTCATCTATGTTCTCTTGTCTCTTCTTGTCTTCATCGTTCCTGAAGTTCATTTTACACATCCCTCCCATTAACAAGCACTGGATCATATCTTCTACTCAGCATCTATGTCTCTCGGATTTCACAGTCCTTGAGTTATAAGTGCGATGTCTTAGTTGGCATGTAGTTTGACTTTTACGTAATTATCTGATGCTACGCATTCTACTATATTTGCCTTGATATTTGTTGTGGGTCATCACCTTACAGATACAGTGAATAGACTTTAACGGAGGTTTGTGCAATTTCTAGTATTTGGTACAGTTTAGTTTTTCTGTAAAATCGAGTACTACTGAAGATTGTCTATCAGTTGCCAGTTGTCAAACTTTACTTATTAAGTAAGTAAATTAGATTCTTGGTCACCTTCTTACTGATGCCTTCTGGAAATTCTGCTGAGATCTGATCACTGACCTCCTATCATCCCATTCACCCTCAGAGCATGTGCGCATCCTACGAGAACTCTGTGATATTACTGTGACCACTGGGCAGGATGCTGTCTTTGAGGTTGAGCTGTCACACTCTGGCGTGACAAACGGGGAATGGTGGCTTGGGGACAACCTCCTTCAAAATAACGATCTGAATCAAATGAGCAGCCAGGGCAGAGTGCACCGTTTGGTCCTGAAGATGGTGACCACAGATGAATCAGGGGATGTTGCCTTTGTAGTGGGAGAAGAGAAGACTGTGGCTTGTCTTCTGGTGGAGGAGAAACCCAAAGGTAAAGGAGATGATATGGTCACTAGAGATTTTTACTCCTTACATCCATTTCCATCAACCATCAGCTTTGTCTTGGCAAATGGAAATCTGCTGGCACCATCATCTTCACCATCCTAACGTTTTCCATTCGTTGCATTTAGCTAACACAAATATTGCTACCAAAGGAGATAAACTACTTTAACTTTCTACTCTAATTTGTAGAATATTTTCTTGAAGATGGATTACTTTCAGCACTCATTTTAAATTTTACTGATTAATAGCTTTGTTTCTTTTTACAAAATTGAAATCAGTATATTTCTGATGAAGTTATCAGATCTTTTATCACTATGCTGTAAAGTTTGTGTTAGCATATAGTAATAGTCACTGCATGCATGCATGTATGTTTTTATGTTTATAGCTTTATTAATTATTTATGCGAGGGTTGTGAAGGAAGGGAAAAGGGAAAAGCCTGCATATAAATGCTACCATTATTAAATCTAGTTTTGGGTTTCCCATATCTACAGTGCTAATACTAGAGAAGCCACACAACACTTTGGCATTAGAGGGTGAAACTGTCACTCTGGCCTGCACCATCTCTGACCCCAAGGCAACTGTTACCTGGACCAGAAACAACGTGGTCATCCAAGCAGGTCTCAAGTATGACCTGAAGAAGAACGGAACATTCCACCAGCTTCGTATCCACAACCTGGTGCCTGATGACTCAGGAATGTACACCTGTGACACTGGAGATGCACAGTGTGATGTCTCCTTGACTGTGGAAGGTAAAGAAAGATGCCACCTCTAAAAAAAACAAAAAGTCCCCTTTCACCTCGATCACATTCAAGAATGTGGAGCAAGATAGATTGAAATGAACAGCTGAAATATTCTTGAACTTCCACTTCCCGCAACCATACACCCAGTCTGGCATCATTGTGCATCAGCAAAAGTTTTATCTAAAGTCCCTTCAGAGATGTTTGTCTTGTCATCTCAACTATCTGATGCCAAACGTTCCATCTCAACATCTGATGCCAAACTTTCCCATTTTAAATTCTAACCAGGTGCTCCAGTGTTTTTCCGCAAAGAGCTCAAGAACCAGGACGCCATAGAGTGTGATGATATTACCCTACGCTGTGAGATGTCTAAGCCAGGTGTTCGCGTTGAGTGGAGGAAAGGAGGCATGGTCCTCCAGCCCGGTAAGAAGTATGAGATGAGGCAGGAAGGGTGCATTCACGAGCTCTGTATGCGGAACCTGGAGCCTGAAGACAGTGGCTACTACACGTGTGACGCAGGAGACCAGCTGACTACAGCTTCTTTGGCAGTGCAAGGTAGCCAATCTCAATACTGTTGCGTCCGTTTAGTTAAGGCTAATTAGTTTGATTCTGACTGTATTCTACAATTTATTTTTACAAATAGAATAGTAGGGTTTTTTTAGGACTGCTTACGTCTTTGTAAACTGTGATGAGTCATGATGTTCTGTCCTTTCTGTCTTGTATTGTATGTTGCTCTGTCGAGTAGTATAGTGCTGATAACGAGTAACTCAGAGGCTCAGTACATGTGTATGTGTGTTTTTCACTCAACAGTGAAAGAAGTCTTCATTGTGTGTGGTCTTAAGGCCACTGACGTCTTTGTTGGAGAATGGGCAACCTTCTCCTGCCAGCTGTCTGGTAGGGCACCTGGCAAGGTGCAGTGGTGGCTGGATGGCACCTTGCTGGAGAACAGCCCCAGTAGTGAGATAGGGCTGAGCCAGGGCCACATCTACACACTCACCTTAAAGAACCTGGCTACAGATGACTCTGGCACTGTCACGTTCAAAACTGGCAGCTTAACATCAACCGCCAAGCTCTTAGTCAAAGGTATCGTGTTATAAAGATCAGTAAGATCAGTAGAGACTGAGATAAGCAATATCTTAGTCCTTTTAGACCCTGCAGAATTTTAATTCAATTATAAACACAATATTTGTAGTTTATTTTAAATCCAAATTTGTTTTGTTGTCACTAAAGTGTAACTAATTGCCATATTCTGCATACGTTTGATTTAAAATAGTATGCATACCAAATTTCAACTGATTACTCAAAGATTGTCCAAACAAAAACAAAAAAAAATGGGTGCAATTCTTAAAGAGTAAGAGTAAATATACCATGTATTACGATGTTTTCTGCAGGGTTCCTTAAAAAGTTTGCAGTTCGTGAGTAGATTAGTGGATATTTTTACATTACAGTGCTTTATCGTGCATGAGCAGCATTGTTTTCTAATTTCATCAATAATAATAATAATGGCGGTAGAGAACTCCATGCTGTATGCTTTGTTACAACCAAAACACACAACTGGGTGCAGCACCACAGCAAAGTTTTATTAGATTAGGGCAGAGTAACATCTAAACCCATTATCAATTAATTTAATAGAAAGGTATTATTTAGGTTAATTTTATTTCTGCTACCCTTTTGAATTATCTCTGAATCTTTCCTATGTGTTGTATATTGGGCTGCTGAAATGATAAATCAATGATAATCACGATTATGTTTCTCACTTTTGAGATTATTTATCTCAACTATTCATTCATCTTTGGGAACAGAGGGGTTTTATAGTTCTTGAACTTCAGCCATGTGACTAGTGAGCTGTCCAAGGGTGTACCCCATCTAGGATTGGGTCCAGCCCCCGTACAACCCTCAAGGATAAGTACATAAGCGATGTATTTTAATGTACCCCTAAAATACACATCAACCATTTAACAACTATGACTGTACTTTTGTGTGATTGGCAAGAATCTGCTATTATTGGTGGCTACTCTGTGCTAGATTTGTTACCAACCACGCAAGACCAGAAAATGACATACTCTTTCATTGCCAGCTATAAACCTTGTGGGTACATAAACACACACACAGTCCTCAACTGTTGTCTGTTGGCATTTGTTGTTTTCCCTGTAGACAGATTGAAGGCTTTTATCCCAGGCAGAACTAATCTGACATAAAGTCAGATCGGTCCACATTCAAACTTTGCACTGGACTCTCTTGTTGTCTTCGTTCATCAAGTCTTATTCATCGCCAGGATGAGGCTAGCAACAACTGGGTGTTGCTGCTTGTTCACTGATGTCTCTGATGTCTCCCTGCAGTTTTGCAGATTTCTGTGCGGTATATATGAACCAGTGTCCTTTAGTTTGGATAAATGAACTCTTACTTACAAGCTTGCGTTACACACCATTCAGACGTCTCTCTGCCTTACAATCCAACACAGAATCTGCCAAAAACACATGGGAGACACACTGCACTTAAACTGAGATTTTATTTGTGAGTCTTTTCTTAAAGTGTCATCCGAGGTACATTCATGGATTGTGAATGACTCTGCAAGTGAATGATTGTGCCAGTTCTGTCACTAGCAGATGGCACTGTAGAAGTGTTACTGGAATCATCTTTTAAAAGGAGTTGATTAAAATGTTTTTCCCTTTAACTATGTGGAAGTGAAAGTGCCATTGCGCAAAGCTACCACTGTGTTTGGGAAGAAGAGACTGGTTAATCACAACATGCCAGAAACATACATCTGAATATGCACTGTTAAATTATCACTGTTGAATTTGAATGGTAGAACCTTAATGCATGATCGTGATTATTATATGGTTAAATGTGCAGCCCTATGTTTACATGTCTCTTGGTAATGTAAATGATGAGTGATGCAAATTTGTTGATTGCATTCAATGGATACCATACAGGAGGCTTGGTTTTATCCAAGCTTTATTGTACAGAGTTAGTGAACCACTGAGTAATCACAACAGAAATGTTATGTTAGGAAAGTGCTGCTCCACCCATCCATAAAGGCCGGCTGCTGTTGAATACTCATCTTCCATTCACCTCCCTTATCCCATCCCACCAAGGCCTGCCCCTAACCTTCAAGCACTAAAACCTCTAACCCTCCTTCACCTACTAGTGGCAGTTCTATCCACTTATCACCCCCTCCTTTCTCATCAGCTGCCAGCACTTCTTGAGCCTTGACGGTTGGGCTTTTTGACCCCCCTATTCATTTTGTCACATGGGACAGTACCATGGCCACAGTGGACATTGAAATATACTTAAAGACTTTAAGACTTATATAGTATATGTAATTTGTACGGGACAATCCATAAAATCACTCACAACGTGCTTTTGGGGGTTATAAAGCCCATATGTCCTTCGGCATGTCCTGCTCTTATCCTTATATCTAATGGCTAAGCCCTGACACTATGACCCCTGATCCAAACCTCAGATCCCACAGTTGAAGTGGTGAGCGAGATGGAGGACCTACGGGTAGTCGAAAACCAACCGGCCGAGTTCATCTGCCAGTACTCAAGGCCTGTCAAGGCTCAGTGGAAGAAAGACGGGCAGCCATTGCAGCCTGATGGCCGAAGGGTGGTAGTGGAGCAGGACTGGAATGTGGCTCGCTTGTATATTAGCCGTGTGTCCGCTGAGGACAGAGGCTCATACTCCTGTGAAGCACAGGGGACCTGCGTGGTCGCTTCACTTCATGTGGAAGGTGAGCTTACCTCCACATGGAAAGAGCACCAACCTTTGGGAGTCTCCTTGACTCCCCCATGTCTCACAGCCAAATACATTGATCACTTGCTGATCATCACATAGTCCGTTCCCTTTGTTGACAAATCCCAAAATTATTTGACTTCTTTATGATTCCAGACTATTGAAAATCTTCTTTGATTGTGCTCTCTTTCTTTCTTCATTTTTCCATATGTTTTCTACAGCCAAACCCATTGACATTGTCCAGGGCCTGGAGAATGCAGAGACCTTCGATGGAGGTGAAGCGCTGTTTGAGTGCGCCCTTTCTCGTCCTGAGAGCAAAGATTGCCACTGGCTTCTTGATGGGAAACCTGTGAAGGAAACCCCCAATGCTGAGATTGTGACATTTGAGAGTGGTCGTCGTCACCTGCTCCTGCTGAAAGAGTTGCGCATTAAAGACAGTTGCACAGTGACCTTCAAAGCTGGCACAGCATCCACATCTGCCCAACTCTCTGTCAAAGGTCAGTCATCCAAGTGAACACCACAAGACTTGGGGAAGGTGTATTTATAGCATCATCTTGCCTGAATTATACAAAGTTTTACATTTCATTCTGTGGATTTTCTCTCCTAAGGTTGGCAGCTGGATGTTGTGAAGGGTCTGGAGGACAAGGTAGCTGCAGTGGGAGAGAAGGTTGAGTTTTGTGTTGAGCTCACCGAGCCCGTCCCTGCGACAGAAGTAGCCTGGTATGCTAATGGCGTTGAGCTCAAGGCCAGTGACCTCTGGGCTATGAGGATTGATGGCTGTTCTTATCGCCTGGTCCTGAGACAGGCACCTCTCATGCCAAAGCAGGAAATTACATTTGCTGCTAGAGATGCTCTCTCTTTGGCCAAGCTCACCATCATCAGTAAGTGTTTGACAAAAAAGTGTTTCTAATATTTCACTTTTTGCATCATTGAGAATTTATTTTTTAGATTTCATATGTTAAAGGTTCTACTTAGAGAAAACCAGAGAGTTACACAAATCCTCTAAGTTAATAGAATCTCCACCTACTACTACACATGGCAACTCTACATGTAACAGAATGGTGAGATAGTCTTGATACTGTAGAAAACAGTACAACAGATAAACATTACAATCTGTGTAGATTAAATATAGCATTAAAAGCATTGAACCCCTGCTTCTCTCCATGCCAACAGCTGTACCTGATCCTCCAGAGGACCCAGAGGTCCTCAGTAAGACTACACAGTCTGTCGCCCTCTCTTGGTTCACTCCTCTACATGATGGAGGGAGTCCCATTCTGGGCTACAAGGTGGAGATGCGGCTGGTGGACAGTGCCCTCTGGCTTCCATGTCATTCTGAACCTGTTTGCAACACAGATTTTGTGGTTGAAAATCTTACCCCAGGCGGTGGCTACAGGTTTAGAGTGGCAGCTATCAACAGAGCTGGGATTGGAGAGCCTGTTGAGTTGCCTCAGACTGTACAGCTTGGTGAGTGGATGTGTGGTTTAGTTCATCAAATAGTGTACTTGGGTTTATTTGCTTGCCAGGGTATTTTGCTCATTATTGCCTTTTTACATGAACTAGAGATATGAGATCAAAGCCCTTGTCAGAGAGTCCCTGGTACTGCTATTTGTAGTGCTATTAGTTATTTAAAATTGTAGAATTATTATGTATTTTATTGTCATATATAGACAGCTCTACAATATAAGATTACAACGATAATAGCAGTATAGAGACATTTAAATGTTTTTTAAACTAATATGTAATATGTGTGTTTGTTTCATCATTGTTACACAGAGACAGCCACAAAGCCACAAACATGCCCAGGTAAGACATTGTTCTTCTGTGGTTATACTCCTCTGCATACGTATCCTTCTCAAACTGCATTTGAAGCCTTTAGGAATGTCTGTAATGCTTAGTTGGATTAAGCACAGTTTTAATTAGCATAGCATCAGTTACTGTTAAGTAGGCTTTGTGCTGTGTGTGTACTGACTAACCTTTTAAAACAACATAGTAACATTGAAAACTCCATTGTGGTTATAGATACAGAGGCTAAACAGGTAGAGACTGAGACACTGGGCCAGCCCAGTCTGCCTCCAGAAGCTGCTGAAGAAGGTGATGTGCATGAGCTGTGGGAGGAATCGGCCAAGAAACGCCGCATGAGTCGAGAGCCCACTCTGGACTCCATCTCTGAACAACCCGAGGAGGACGGCAAAGGTGGTCAAAAGAAGTCCGAACAGACAGACATGAAGGTGTCAGAGAAAGTGGAAATAAAATCAGGAGAGAAGGAGCAGACCATCGTGTCTAAGAAGCAGACAGAGTCCAACTTGTGCACCAGCTCAGAGGATGAGTCTGTTTCTGGGGGTCCAACACTTGTGTCCTACCTCAAGAAGAGCAGCAAGTCTGCTGTCACAGTGACCAATGAGTCAGAGACTCTGAGCGCTGAGAGGTTCTTTGCGCATTTCCAGATGGCAGAGGAGAAAACAGTGACTGAAGTGCAAACAACCACAATTCAGAAGACGGATGTAAAACAGGTGTCTACAGAGGAGACTATGGAGACCAGTAAAGAGGATGAGCCTGAGCTTAGAGAGGCTGCCATTAAGATTCAAGCTGCCTTCAAGGGCTACAAAGCCCGCAAGGACATGCGTCCTGTCTTTAAAGAGGTCTATAAAGACCAGACCAAGGAACCTAATGGCACCATACATCTAGAATGTGTGGCAGAAGGTAAACCTGATAAGGTGCTGTGGCTGAAGGATGGAGAACCACTGACGGATGGCAAGCACCACCATATTGATATCTACAATGATGGTACCTGCTCACTGGTCATCACTGCCATCACCACAAAGGATACTGGGGTTTACACTTGTGAGGTCACCAACAAGTATGGAGTGTCTTCTCACAGCGGTAAGGTCACAGTAGGAACGGCGAGAGAATCGTCCGGGCGACGGCCACTGACTGTGGGCTACAGTGCTGACAGCGAGCCCGAGAGCTCCTCAGGTAGTGAGATGGATGAGTCACTGAGGCAGGCAAGCAGACGTCTCCGGCGCCTTCTGCGCACACGTCTTCCACCAGATGTTGAGGAAGAATCATTTGTCAGCGCAGATGAAGGAGACATACGTCCCCCAGATCCCCACTCTTACCGGGAGGATGACAATTACATCTACATTCGCTTTGATTCACGGAAGGAGGCCGAGGTTGCCTCAAAGAGGTTCCAGGAGATGTTTACAGTCCATGGGGTTCCCGTGGAGACCACCATCCTGGAGGCAGGCCATCTCAAAGTGGAGCTGCGAATTAGAAAGATGGGCTACACGCAAGATGGCACGGAGACCCCCACACAAGATAGACAGCCTTCTGTACTGATTGCTGGAGCCCCGGGTAAGAAACGTATGATCTCTCTGTAAGGATTATTATAGCATTTTTGATACACTTCCTAAATCTGTTAAGATGATCAATATTGTGACAATATCATGTATATTTTTGCATTTGATAATATATAAAATAACATCAACTTTCTGCCCTGTTGTGTGCTTACAATTGTGTGTGATTTTATGTGTGTTGTAATTTTAAACTTTTGGGTTTTCTAAATATTTGTTATCCAGCTGCCCCAGTCTTCTTGACAGAGCTACAAAGTCAGGATGTTCCAGACGGTTATCCAGTCAGCTTTGATTGTGTTGTGATTGGCAAGCCCCCTCCCACCGTTCGCTGGTATAAGGATGGAAAACTGCTGGAGGAGAATGACCATTACATGATCAATGAAGACCAGGAAGGCTGCCACCAACTCATCATTACCACTGTGCTGCCCACTGACATGGGCGTCTATCGTTGCACAGCTGAAAACAGCAGCGGCATTGCAGCCACTAAGGCTGAACTCAGAGTTGACAGTGAGTTAAGCTTTTGCCTGGCAAAGCCATATCTTTCTCTCTTTTCTGCTACACATTAAACCAACATCTGGGTGCAGACAAAAATGTCCTCACATTGAGAAAGTATGCAAGCACACACTGACACACAAATTGTCCCAGATTTTATGTATAATGTACATCAATCTTTTCCGTCAGTGTCTTGCAGCTCAGATTATGACACTGCCGCTGATGCCACTGAGACATCTTCCTATGTCAGTGCCAAGGGCTACATGTCCAGGTGAATTTACTGTTACATGGTACAAAATATTGATAATTATCTTTCATAATATAAATAAATACTGAATTCTTGAGGTGTACTGTTCTGTTCTCCTTGAACAGGGAAACAGAGACATTTGAGTCTGTAGCTGAAGATGATCAGCTGCCACAAGTTGTGGAGGAGCTTCATGATGTTCATGTCAGTCCAGGTGCACCTATTGCTAAGATGCAGCTCAGACTAAAGGGTACGTCATCTGAGGCAACCAAATAACAGCTTATTGTAACAGTCATATAAATGAAGTAAAGACACAGGCAGTTGCCTATGAAAATGTTGTTACTGAAGTACCTTTTGTCTTCCAAGGCTTCCCCAAACCCAGAGTCTACTGGTTCAAAGATAGCCACCCTCTGCGACCTTCAGAAAGGATTATGTTGCTGTCAAAGAGAGATGTTCATAGCTTGGAGATCCTGGAGGTGAAGAGAGAGGATATGGGGGAGTACTCTGCTTACATCAGCAATGCGGCTGGTTCTGCTTACTCCTCTGCCCGACTGATAGTTCTGAGTATGTTAACGCCTGAATAGTCGCCTTTTCACGTTTTTTTTTAGATAATAACTTGCAGTCAAGATGTTTAGAGTAACTGTGTTTTTTTAACAGGTCCTGGGGAGATTATGCCACAAGATAAACGCGGTAATTTGATATTTATCCTCCAAACTTGGCACAATTAACTACTTTAGTTTATAAGATAGTATATTATAAGTGACTATGCTTTTGTTTTACACCATATCTTCACAGACCCCAAGGAGCCCCTGGTGCCACCCCGCTTCATTGAAAGGTTCAGCAACAGGAAGGTGAAACAAGGAGCCAGCATCACTCTGTCTGTCAAAGTGGAAGGTTTGTGATTGTTTTAAAATCTGTTACACCTTCAGTAACCTGGGGAGATCCTAAATGTGTGTTTTATCTGGTGTTAAAAACTCTCAATCCTCCCCTTTTCTTTTTAAGGATCTCCCACTCCCATGGTCTCCTGGCTCAAGGAGGAATCAATGGAAGATGTCCTGTGGATCAAGCCTGATACCAAGGGATACAAAATAGCAAGCTCAGGGTGCCAGCACAGTCTCATATTGATGGACGTGGGCACAGAATACACTGGCGCCTACACCTGTATTGCCACAAATAGGGCAGGACAGTCCATCTGCACTGCCCACCTTGAGGTTGATGACAGTAAGGAAAGCAAAGACATCTAGGCGGTTTTTATTGAAAATATATTGACCTTTGAGTATCTTCATAAACACTAACTAGAGTGAAAACCTCTTACCACCTTTAATTGTAATTGTATATATGCGTTTCCCCCCTTTTCCCTAGCACCACAACCAAAGAAAGAGTCCAAACCCTCAGAGTAAGTTTTTCTTTTAGATTTGAGATTCAGAGTAGCATTGCAGATTAAAAAAAAGATATGAGTATACAGTACATTTTGAATACATGCAAATATATAAAAATGTGATTTAATATTTAATTTTTCTCAGGGTTCTTGGGATTACAGTTAGTCCTCCAGAAGAGGAGGCTAGCCGGGGAATAGGTGAGAGATCACCTTATACCTGGCATATATTATTTATATATATATATTATTGTCTATGTTTATAATAACATAAATGTGTGTTCTGTCCTATTTTTGTGTGCCATAAGAGGGTAAAATGTCCTACTTAGGTGAAGTAGGCACAGAGGAATTCCTTATGAAACTCACCTCGCAGATCACTGAAATGGTATCAGCAAAGTTTACCCATGGTAAGTTTATGTTATGGACCGTTTATATTCTATTCACAGTTTAAAGTAATTCATAGCAAAAATATTGAGCAATGTTAGACTATGTCAGTTGATTAAGTTGTTAAGTGTTTCTATAAACCAAGCTTAAAGTAACATATTCAAGTCTGGTTTCAACCAAGATTAGGCAATGATTATGTTAGCAATTGACTACAGCCCCCATGAAGCTTAGACAGTGTGCCAGTGGTAGTAATTGGTTAAAGTAATGGGATATGCTGTTCAATAAATTGGTTGTTAAAATCTAGTGATCAGGACAGTAGTAGATTAGAATAAACAGTGAACACTCAATCTGCATGTTCAACTAATACCCCTACCTGGGGTACCCCTGGTGGTAGGATGTGATGAAATAGATTAACAGATTGTTTTAATCAGTGTGAAATGAGTCATATCACCATCATACTTACAGCAAGCTAACTGTGACCAGATAACATATGGTTGGTGATTTAAATGTTGTGAACGCCTTCACCCAGAGGATGACCCTTTCTCTTAAAATCACCTGTTGTTGTCTGTGGTTGGAATATAATCCTTTGCTAAGTTATAAAGAGTAGCCGTATACTGATACTGCAGTTGAATCATGAATGGCTTTGCTTGTCACTAATGCTGAAGATGCCAAACGTATGAAAAGAATCCACATGTTGGATACAGTGCTTCTGTGTTTTGTCACATGCCAGTCAGGTTTGGTGGAATTCTAGTGAGTTAATTCTGATTATTCAAGAATAGTAAAAGTGTTATTTTGTGAATATTTTAGCAATTAGGATTAAATTTCCTATTTAAGGTCCACACCAAACTTGACAAAGAAGTGTTCATTTCCTGCTTTTCTAGTGCTTGATTTTAGCGTGTTTTTGCTTTATGCACGAGTATATGACTTAAAACCTCTCATTGCTTCATACAGACATAATTTATTTACCACTTTTACATCCATCAGTTTAGCAACCCAACCAATTAAATGCTCATCCAATCATTAATTTGTTATTCAGACAGTTTACAGAATCACGAAGTGCTCCAGTGGATGAAATCTTGGCCCAAAACTACCAGTATGTATCCCAAGTGCATCAGCTTCACAATTAATATCTATTTTTCCATTGAGGTAATTTTGTAGCATTAGATTACTCAGCAGATGACTTGTGGAAGCAATTTTGACTTACATTTCCTTTTACATACAGAAAAAACATGTATTATATATTATGGTGGAGTCGCAACAGTTTTCTCTTGTTCAAAAGTCTTTTTCTCCTTTATAAACTCCTTATGCTTCTTCTGTCCTTTTTTTCCAAATGGGTTTCAAAATGAGTTTGAAATTTGTTTCACCAAATTATAGCTGGAATACATGCCCACAGACATACATGTATATGGAGAGCTCAGATAATAACTGTTATCTGTACTGTAGCTTTTCTTGCATGTTGTCCTAATACTAACATAGTCATAGTAAAGCATTTAGAATGAAATGATTGTTGTGGACTTTTCTCAAAACATATGTTATTGTTTAAGAGTAAAATCTAAAATGACATGCTTTGAGGAACATTACCAAATAAATAAAGCACCAGTAGATGCCAGCAGAGAGTTAGGCTTATTGTTTGAAATGGGATTTTGAGGAGACTGGTCCTACCCCAGCTCTGACAAACTAGCAGGAGTGGGTACTAATAACTGCTATCATATTAAAGCCAAAAACTGATTTCTTTTCATGTAAAGTATGATAATCCCTTCCTTGCTGGAACATCACGTTTTTATGGTACATATCAGTGTTAAGATAAAGAGATAGATTATTTTAATGGTACATTCTCTAGTTCTTTGCACCACTGACCTGTGTTCCTCTGACTTACTCCCTCCGCCATTGCTGCCCCAGCTTCATTACGTGTACCAGGTGCTGACAGTGACGACGAGACCAAGACCCCTTCTCCATCACCTCACCACGGTCGCTCTCGTCCTCCCTCCCTCATTGCTGACTCCTCCTCTGAGTCTGATGAGGGGGATGCCAGGGGGGAGGTGAGATATGAAAGTTCTCAGTGTGATATTTTGATGTCCAGAACTGTTTTACCATACACCTCAGTGTTTGCCTTGGTCATAGATATAGGGAAATCCCCCTAAAACAGGTATCACTTAAACATTTAATCTGGTAAGCACTTGAATGGTACATAAAAACAGAGACACCTGCACAATACGATGCAGTGCTGTACAATACTTTCAGTTCTGTGGTACAGATTATGCAAGAATAAGCAGCATTACAGCATACTGGTCCTGGATATATATAATGTTATTACAGCATTTTGTGAAACCATATGTTAGCTTCATTTTTTTTTCTTTTACAGATGTTTGACATCTATGTAGCAACGGCTGACTACAACCCCACCATAGCAAGCAAAGAATCCATCTCTCTAAAGGAGGGACAGTATGTTGAGGTTTTGGACTCAGCTCATCCACTCAAATGGTTAGTCCGGACCAAACCCACCAAAACTACACCATCTCGCCAAGGCTGGGTCTCACCTGCCTACCTGGACAAGAAACTCAAAGTATACTCATCCACCAACATACCATCTTAAATTTTATCAGCAGTATTAATTTGTTTTCTTGCGGCCTTTGAATATTTTAAAAGTAATAGTAAAAATATGTATTCTTCCAGCTCTCTGCTGATACGGGTGACCTTCCAGAAACAAGTGTAGAGGAAGTGTCTGAGGGTGAATACAAGAGGAAATTATTGTAAGTAAAGTTCATCTACACTCACCTTGCAAATACTGGAACTAAAGGATGTGTCATAACCAACTATTTCTTGTCCCTAGCCAACTGATCCAAGACCTGATAAAAAGTGAATCAGAGTTCGTAAGAGAGGTAGACTTCTTTACCACCCATCACATGAAGCATACAGACAGCCCCGATGCACCACCTGATGTCAGCAGCCAGAAGGACACCATATTCAGGAACATCGATGACATCAAGTCCTTCCATTGCAAGTGAGCTCACCTCTTGATGACTTGCTATTTTAGTCAGATATTTTAACAAAGAAATTAAAGAACATCTGTTTTCCACACAGCCGGAAAAGATTCTCCTTTCTGAAAAACGTCCTAAAAGATTTCCAGTGCATTCACTTTCCCACAATTATTGTTTTTAGGGCATTCCTCCCAAAATTGAACGACTGTGACACAGATGATGATGTAGCCATGTGCTTCCTGAAGAGCAAGGAGGGCTTTGAGAAGTACCTCCAGTATCTTGTTGGTCAGGGTCAGGCTGAATCTGCAGTCAGTGACAAGACTGTCCACCGCTTCTTCAAGGTAATGCCAGAACTGTTATTGCTGTACTGGGTGGGTTGTGCAGTGTGCAAGTAATTTGTTTTTCCCAGCTGTAATAGCTGGGCAGTGTGCAAGTAATTTGTTTTTCCAAGCTGTAATATCTTTGGTATCTTATTACTATATACTTATACTTTATGTGTTTGCTAACTTGTAAATACATCACCATTAGGCTGACTGTAGAATTAAGAATGTTCCTTTTATGACATTGTAGGAGTACACTGAGAAAGTGCAAGCCACTGCAGACCCTGGAGATCCCCCTGTACACAGCATCAACGCCTGCCTCCAACAACCGCTGGACAGGATTCAGAAGTATAAGGCCATCCTCAAGGTGACCGCTTTGACACACAATATGCACAAACTTGGATCACTTGCATATCTACTAGCAATTTTATCCCTAAATGTCTTCTCCGCCATCTTCAGGAGCTCATTCGAAACAAGGCAAGAAATGGCCAGAACTGCTGCCTACTGGAAGAAGCATACGCCATGGTGTCTGCACTCCCACAGCGCTCTGAGAATACACACCATGTCTCCATGATCGAGAACTATCCTGCCACGCTGGAAGTATTAGGAGAGCCAATTAGACAGGTAGATGGAGTTACTGAGGCATACCTGATTAGTACAGTGATTAGAGGCTTTGTTTGACTGTTTATGTATGTTGATTTATTTTTTTTCTTTTGAAATCAGGGACCCTTCCAAGTGTGGGAAGGGGCTCCAGGAATTAGGACGTCCTCTAGAGGTCACCACCGCCATGTCTTCCTGTTTAAGAACTACTGTATAATCTGCAAACCCAAGAGAGACAGCAACACTGATACACAAGCATATGTCTTTAAGAACATGATGAAGGCAAGACTTTTAATATAACACCTTATTTTTTCTTTTTAAAAATGTCTTCTTTACTGTCCTGATCTGCAGCCTAAATGGTCTTTTCTGTATTCTTCATCTTGTTGCAGTTGAATAACATTGATGTGAATGAGACAGTGGAGGGTGACGACCGTGCCTTTGAGATCTGGCACGAACGTGAGGACTCTGTGAGGAAATACACCCTGCAGGCCCGAACTGTTACCATCAAGAATTCATGGCTGAGAGACCTCAGAGAACTGCAGCAGCGATACAGCATGCCTGCATGGAGTGAGTGGAACAAACAACTGTTTCTGTATCTTATTCTCTCTTTTATCAATCAGAATGTATTTGAATATTTTTACACTTAACCTTTAATAATCTAAACATAATAATATCCTTTTACAGGTCCTCCTGACTTTGATGAAATTCTGGCAAACTGCACAGCAGAGCTGGGACAGACAGTTAAGTTGGCCTGCAAAGCGACTGGAGTACCCAAACCTACAGTCACTTGGTACAAGGGTACGTCATCTGCACCACCTTTTTAGGCTATTTGCTCTATTGTACAGTATAAAGACTAATAGGAGTAATGCTACATGCCCTTAACCAGAGACTAACTTCAGCATGCAAACAGCATCTGAGACCAAATGTTTTTCATCAATGCACTGATTACTTGTTCAATGTAGATGGGCGTGCTGTGGAGGCAGATCCTCATCACATTATCATTGAGGACCCTGATGGTTCCTGCACACTGATCTTGGATAACATGACAGCAGATGATTCTGGCCAGTACATGTGCTTTGCCACAAGCTCAGCTGGCAATGCCAGCACTCTTGGCAAGATCACTGTTCAAGGTAAGTGGCATACTGTGTGATCGTGTCCTAAAATACTGCTTTGATTCATAACTGCAGTGCAATGCAACAAAGAAAATTTACTTTTTGGAATTAAGTGATTTTTGTGAAGCCGATTTATTCTGTTAAAAGTTAGACAAGGGAGTGGTTTATTCAGCTGTTTCAGAGAACACTCCAGCACTCATGACTAATCTCTGTAGTGTTTAAACATGTATTATATTTTGATATATTTCTTGTAGTGCCGCCACGTTTTGTGAATAAAATGAGGAATGCTATATTTGTCGCTGGTGAGGATGGTCAATTCACCTGCGTCATACAGAGTGCCCCCAGCCCCAAGATCAGGTATGGACACAACAATTTTGCCGAACATTTGAATTTAATTCAGGAGGTCCCATCCAACTTCCGTTGCCCCATGTGTTAAGGTCTTCCTCTCTTCTCTGGCTTTGTGTATCTGTTTATGGTCAAGGTGGTTCAAGGACGGTAGGCTGCTGACTGACCAGGAAAAGTATCAGACCTACAGCGAGCTCCGTAGTGGGGTTCTGGTGTTGGTAATAAAAAACCTGACAGAGAGAGACCTGGGACACTATGAGTGTGAGGTAAAAAAAAACAGACTTGAATCACAAATGTTATTATAGTGTTATTTAAACTAATATTTAGAGGGGGTGGAGTATAAACATTGCCTGTGGGCAGAAATTCTGTGCAACTCTCAATCAATTTTATTTGGCTTTATAATTGTATTTAGACCCAAGAGTTGAAGTTAGCTGATTTCAATTAACAACAATCTTTAGGACTCTAAAAATATATTCCCTGCTTTTGCAGTTGTCTAACCGTCTGGGCAGTGCTAAATGTGCTGCTGATTTAGTTCCACCCTCTGCTGTGGCTCGCACTGGTGAGCAGGCCATCACTATTGAAGGTAGGAACACTTACTTTTTCCTTACTAAAGGAGACTCGGTTGACTCTTTGTATAATATGCATTTTTTTCAGGCTGAATAATATTGCTTTTAATACAGTTTATTAGTTAATGCATCTTATACTGTAGATCAGTGTTTCTCAACCCTTTTCCTTAAGCCCCTTTTCTGTCATTGAGTAAGCTGACGACTCCTGACTAAATCAGTATTCTGTATTCTGTATTTTGAACAATCATACATACTTATAAGGCTTCATTTTTGACAAATTCAGTATTTTCTTGTCCCTGGCGCATGCCCTTTTTTATATTTGCTCTTTGGTTGTTTCAACTTTAAAATAGTAGTCTTAACTTTAAAAAAAAATGCATTTAGTTTTCTGCAGAGAAATGAATGAAATTCTGAGATACAGGCTAAAAAGGTTTTCTTGCACTCCCTAAAATCAAGAAGGCCTCACGACCACCTGTGAGGCTTTGGTGATCCTTAGCTGGGGTCAAGAACCCTAGGGTGGGGAACTCAATTTTGTAGACTAAGCCTGTTATTTTGTTTATTAAATATAATTTATTCTGCTTCCTCCCAAAGTTACTGAGCAGGAGACAAGAATACCAAGGAAAACCATCATCATGTAAGTGTCTTACATGTTTTACTGCAGTAAGAAATGTTACTTAGACTATAGAAATAAATTGTCAACACCAGTAATCTTCAACGCTATTTGTTTCGGGATTGAATTTCCTCTAGTCGCTTGCCTTGTGATACAGATCCACTGAATGTTTTATTTTTGGCCTTGCTGTGTACGGCCCGCTAAAAGATAAAAAGGATGTGTGAATGTGCTTCTTTTCGTGGCCCCATATATGCATTGTTGTGTACTATTTAAAGCCTGAGTGCAAAAGGATTCTATCACAAGGATGATAAAAAGGATGGGCTGGCTTTAACAGGCAACTTCATTACTGCAGCTCCTCACACAGCATTGATAGATTTGCCTCCAACAGCTGTCTTACTGTGCTGTCTCTTTCTCTTTATGCCAGTGAGGAGACTATAACCACTGTGGTGAAGAACCCCCGCATGAGGAGGCACAGGTCCCCTGGCTTAACAGTTGCCGGAGCTCACCGCTCGGAGACCTCCACCCCAGAGCCCCCTGCAGCCAGGCTGAGGAGGATGCCCACTCCAAGAAAGACCACCATCCCGACCCTCTATGTTACCGAACCCGAGGGTGCTGGAGCCAGGGCCACGGAGAGCAAGCCCAGGTGGGTTGAGGTAGAGGAGGTTATTGAGTATAAGGTCAATAAATCCCCCAGGCTGCCCAGGAGGAGAGGCATCTCACCGGCAGGGTCTGAACGTGCAGCCGCTTCCTCCAGACCCAAAAGATCTCTGCTGGAAAACCCAAACACTAACAACTCCAACAACAAGCTGGTGGAGCAGGCCCAGCTGCAGGGAGACGTCAGCAGCCAGCCGCTCTCTTGGGAAGAAGAGGAGAGTAATGTCACCTCTGATTCTGTCACCGGAATCACCGGAGAGCCACATGAGCTCTCATCTGTCCTCACTCCAGCTGGGGAGGACAGCGAGGACCAGGATGATCAACAAACTGTCATCTTCGAACCCGATGATGAAGATGATGATCTTAACTCGTTCACAAAGCAGGAGCCGGAGCCTCAGATTCTGACGCAAGGAGGCCGCGTCCTAACCCTTGAAGACTTGGAGGATTATGTCCCAGAAGAAGGAGAGACCTACGGTTCCTCCAACACCCACAACCTTGCCGCAGAAAAGCCCTGTGAGATCTCTGTGCTCCAGAGGGAGATTGGGGGGTCCACAGTGGGACAGCCGGTGCTCCTCAACGTGGGCCGGCCTGTCGCGGCCCCGAGGCAGAGAGGCGGCTTCTTCAGTCGCTTCAGAGAGCATCTCTCCAGCAACCTTTTCTCATCTGCTGTCCCCCAAGCCAGCGGAGCCCGGTCCAGGACGGAAAGGCACGTCCCTATCCAAGTGAGCCACGCAAAGCTGGAAGTGAAGCCTTCATACTGTTCGGAGGTGCAGAGGGTCGAGGGTGGGCAGCAGAGCTTTAAAACCAAAGTGTCAACTCAGACCTACGGCTACACATCAGTGGGCAACCCAGTTACTCTTCAAATCAGTGATAACCTTTATCAGAACCAGTAGTAGCAAACTATTTTTATTTGGAACCACAAACCCTCTTAGTCTTAAATGGGGACATTTCTACTTAAATGAGACATATCCTGACCCGAAGTATATTTACTGCATTTGACAGACCATTCCATTTTAAAGCTGCCCATCAGAAAATAGGCTCATCCTTGTGAGTCTTTTTCTTGACAAATGGTTAGAGTCAGATGGTCTCTTAGAGTTGGAAAATGTAGGTATAGCTATGTAACTGTAAGTCAGTCCCAAACAGCTGTGTTACAACTGCTTTATGATGTATATTGTGTACAATATACATGGTGAACAGAATCCAATAAATTAATGTTTTAACTGATTTTACTGATTAACAATTTCATCGTCATTTTGTAGAGGAAAATCACGTTTCTCTTGAACCTCAAATCATGAACCATGACCCACCAATATTAACCAATCCAAGCATTATCCTCAGTGGAGACTCTTGCTATAAACATAAACAAATAATACAGTATATTTTGGTAGATATATTTTTTTGGTTTTACTTTTGTACCTTTAAGAAATGTTACCTTTTGCACTTTTGCAGTGCCTTGGATTCCTGGAGCAGCAAATGTTGGAGTTAATGACCATTAATGAGGTCATGTCTACATGTTTCTAGTCCAGTATTGCTATAAGTTCATTTAAATATTCAACACTGATTATGTAAAATTAACAACAGAACTTCGTTGACCATTGTGGTCCATGGGGTGTTGTTTAAATTTAATCAAAGATGTGCGGTCAAATTGTAGTCGGTTTGGCTAAAATCAAACATAAGTTCACTTCTACTTTGGTTGTTTGCGAATGATTTATTGTTTAGGTCAGACTGACAGCCTGTTTCACATCAGATCTCTGTATTTGACTGCATTTACATCATCTATTATTGTGAAACAGGTGTTTCTACCATTAATTGTGTATTGAATGTTATACTCAGCCTTTTAGACATTTTGTGTCTGTTAATGCAGTGCAATTACCTGGGAATTCACAGAATATCACAGGGATATTCATATGTAAGGGCTAGATATTTAAACGAGTGACTGCATGTATTTGCTTTTCCAAAGCAGATGTGTTTATCGAGAGTAACCAGATCTTCAATGTTGTATTGATTGCAAGAAAATGTTTATGCAAAGTACTTGAGCTCACAGAATTTACTACCTTGTCAATGCAATTTAAAAAGTGAGAATACACTAACTGTCCCCTTAAAGATTTGTGTGTTTGTGTTGTTTTTAAAAAGTCTTTTAGTCAGTTACAAGGATCCTGTTATGTATTAATATTAGAGCACTAACAGATTGTAATTGCTTGTACTGTACATGCGTAGTTTTTGAAAACATGTTTGAGTACTCAGTGTTAAATCTGAATTAAATAAATGTACCGCAAATAATAACTATGACCAGATTCTTTCACAACTCTTATTTATGCACACATACAAATAATTCTTCTTCCGGCATTGTATTATAACATATTTATTTAAGGTTTAACATATAACATTAACTGCTGGATGTTTAATGTACTTAAGGAATACATTATATTTTTCCACAACAAGCATATTATTATTATTATAAGAGCTGGTTAAGTGTTAAATGGCAAACCAGAGGACTGCATGCATCTCATTGAGTTTGATGTAACAATTAATTACTGTATTTAAGTGGAAAAAATTTTTAACATTTTGAAAAAGCACATACCAAATTACAGATGGGTCATAAATATTCTCTCTGTTTTCAAGTAAAAGGAGATGTGTGTGCTTCATCCTAAGCAATATAAAAAGTTAAACATGCAATTTATTTTTCCTTCAAAGTTAAAAATTACTGTTAGGAATCAAAACAGTCCGCTGTATGTCATTTTACTGTACAGGTGAAGCTGCAAAATGTTACATAATATAAAAGTTTTATAAATTTACAACTGGAAAATAAACAGTTGTTCTGTTATAACACAAAAAAAAAAAAGCTGTATTGTCAGCGACATTTTCTACTCTATCATGGGATTTAATCCTACTAGAGCACAACAGCAAATATAGTTATACAGCAAACCAAACTTTAATGGAGTTAGCACATTCTGTGGCAATTTACAAAAAGAAAAAAATATTTACCAGCACTGGAATAGTTTTATTATTATATCAACAGTATGGTTGACTTGCATGTACCCTTTGAAAGTAAACAGCCGCCATGTTATCTAGAAATCAGTTG
Organism: Morone saxatilis; assembly: GCF_004916995.1. Lineage (NCBI taxonomy): Eukaryota > Metazoa > Chordata > Actinopteri > Moronidae > Morone > Morone saxatilis. Next base: position 9,704,363 of record NW_023339796.1, on the reverse strand, counting down.
TAGTGCTGATGAGGTTTCCCTCCTGAGCTAAACGTGTGCAGTGGTGCTGACATCAGACTTACTATGTCTGTCATCAGTACATTTCACGGTCTCTGTAAATGGATTTCGCCATCAACACAGTGTGACTGGTTGCACAACAAAAAAAAGGCAATAAGAATATCATAACTCGTTGCCTTTAACAATGATATGCAGAAAAATGCTTTGTCACACACTTGAAAGACCAGTTTATCCACACGATGGAATGAGTTATGTTACTTCCGATTTGTATTAGTCCAGGCTGGTGAGAGGACAAAGCTGCGAGCGGTGTATCTGTGTTCAGTAACAGAACACCCCTGCACACCATGCCAGTCACATATCAAGTAAGCATTATTGGAGTATATTGTTCTTCATACAATTGAAAATAAAAAAATATGGAAACTGCTTCCTGTCAGTAAAAAAAATGTTCCACTTTACAGCATGTTAACATTTGGTAATAACTACTTCTAAACACCGTGTAAAACCTACGTATATATGTATCCGCTAAGGGATGTCTGAGGTTCACAGACCGCCATCTGAGGGAATGTTCACGACTGGAATGGAGGTCTGTGCTTTTGGTGAGGAGTGGCTGGACACGACTAAAAAAAAAGAAAAGAGGTGCTGCTGTCTCCTACGAAGAAATGTTGATTTTCTTGACCTTATTGATTTCCTAGAAAGAGGAAGAAAAGCATTACAGGTAGGCAATTTTGGTCAAGAAATACGGACAATGGAACACATTTAAAAATTTAAAAAGGGAGACCACATAACGTTTGCTAAACAGCGACCACTGTGGCCACAAAAGGTAACTACAGGACTATGGCACATTGAATTTGCCTACAGTCAGTTGCTTTAAAGTTTATCTGTGACATGCTAAAATGAAGTGTAACAGGAGATCAAGTAGAGAAGTCATACAAACTTACTGATTAACAACTAATGATATTAATATATATACATATATATATACATATTAATTTAGCTAACATTAGCCACCATAAGCTGTTGGTTAGACCAGATCAAGTAAGACTGTAGCTAAAAACCCCTGGATGTATTAAAAAGAGTGCATTATGATTCTTATGACCATTTGCTATGCTGTGCCACTCTTAGATACTGTTGCTATGCCGTTACATACGTAGTTTACAACAAGGAGAGCAGATCTGTCACTCAAAATTCACAGTAAATTTAGAGACTACGGTTTTTCAGGGAAGGAGTTTAGCATCTGTCAATTCAGCTTTACATTGGTGAGTAGATTTTATTTTACTTCTTTTAAAATTGCTTTAATTGAAAACATTTTCATTCAGGGGCGGCTGTGGCTCAGAGGCAGAGCGGGTCGTCCCCCAATCAGAAGGTTGTTGGATCGATCCCTGGCTCCTCCTGCCACGTG
>NW_023339796.1:9696918-9702867 GCF_004916995.1 Morone saxatilis | reverse complement strand
AGTAACTCACCTCAAGAAGAGCTTCTTTTAACTTCCCATAGGCATCCTCCAAATTATCATTGACAATTATGGCATCAAATACACCAGGCTCTCTACCTATGGGGAGATATAAGTATGTTCAGTCATGTTTTACGTTTATGTGGTCACATTTTTGAGAACAAACAATAAATACTTACTAAACGCAATTTCCACCTTGGCTGCATTTAAACGCTTCTGGAGGTTCTCCTCTGACTCTGTTTTTCTGTCTCTTAAACGTTTTTCCTGAAATAATACAAATTTTAAAAAAGGGGTTCAATGTCCAGAAGGGATTCAGACATACTGAGAGCATCCATATGACCAGGTACCTGTGGTACAAAGAAAACTAACCCCAGGAACTCTCTGGCAGGAAAACAGGAACCTCGAGATGTGTGTGCAGTGTATCAACTCAATGAAATTAATTAAATTGCGTGCTTACCAGGATTGCCATGGATGGCGGCTGGATAGAGATGTAGATGGGATTGAGGTCTGTTGTTTTGATGTTCCTCACACCCTGCATGTCGATGTCAAGTATACAGATGAGGTTCTTGGCCTGGACGTCTTGCACAGCAGCTTTACTCGTCCCGTACATGTTCCCGGAAAACTCTGCATTCTCAATGAAATCGCCTTTGTCAATCCCTCTCTGCATCACCTCCCGTGTAACATAATGGTAGTCTGAAACACAAAGAAGAAAGAATGATGAGGAAAGCTGCGATACTACTGACTCAAAAAATGCAATTTACTGTTACAGTGGTTGTGAAAGAGGAGGAAGATGCTGTACCTTTGCCATTTTCTTCTCCAGGTCGGGGATTTCTCGTTGTATCTGAGGAGTGATAAGACATTTATGTCATAATGAATCATTTAAACAATTAGTTGACAGAAAATAAATCTGTAGGGCTGCTTATAGTGATTGTTTTCATTGTTGATTAATCTACTGGTTTTGGTCAATAAAATGTTGAAAAATAGTAAAAAAAAAAAAAAATATCAAGAGGTTTCATAAGCCCAAAGTCAGGTCTTTACATCACTTGTTTTTTTTGCAACCAGCAGTCCAAAATGTAAAAATATTTGTTTTCATGCAAAACATTTCTCCGGGTCAAGCTTCTTAAATGTGAATATTTGCTGCTTCCGTGTGTTTTTTATCACTGTACTAAAGTCATATGTCACAAAACAAGTTATATATCAGCTTGGGCATTTTACTGTTTTGTGTATGCCTGCACAGGCTTCTATGAGTAACATTAAGCACACATACTTGACTGTATGGTAAGAACACCACCAAAATGATTGTTTTATGGTCTGGCAAGCACAGAGTGGCAAACTTACGGGAGACGCTGAAGCCAAAGACACTGTCGTATTCTTTCATGAGCTTCTTCAGCAGAGTGCTCTTCCCTGCCCCGGACGGGCCGCTAAGCACCACAGGCCTGGGTCCAGCCATAGCTGAAAGAGAGGTGGGGAGGAGAGTTCAGTAAAGGAAACAAGTGGGTGAGGCTGAAGGGATGACAAATCCCCACTGGAATCTTACGACATGAGTCATATAAGGACCAAATCTGTCTGTGGATTAACATATGTCCTTAAAGAAAAAAACAAAAAACAAAAAAAAGACAGACATTTCACATTGTTACAGTAGGTTTACATGTTTCGACAAGCCCCGCTCTGGTGGGATAAACACCATAAATGATAAGCCAGCGGTTCTCAAAGGAAAAACCAAATGATGAGGCCAAAACACCCAAGCCTTGAGGTTTCCATGGTGCTGTCGAGGAGCAATTACTCACTAATTGGAGAGCCCTACTCTGCTTGTGATTGCAGGAAAGAACAAAACAGCTACAAGAAGCAAGGATGGAAAAACTGCTTTAAATAGATGTGTGGGCTCACATTCAAGTAAGTCAACTTCAAATTCCATTTAAGTTATGCAGTCACTATCATTTTACAAAACATCTCATCTTCTCTATACTGTACTATAATATACACAGCTTTTCTTTCATTAAAAACTATTTTAGGTAAGATACTCAATTAACAAATAAAATAAGGCCTAGTGCAGTGTTCCTCCTTACCTTTCCTCAATACACACAGAGCTCGAGCAGACAGGAATCAAGTGAACGGAGAGGTTTAAGTGCAGGAGGGAGGAGTGGAAAAAGAGAGGGCGGGGCCATGTTTGCACACTAGATTTTGTAGTTAAAGATACATTTAAAAGGTTGAAGAGATTTATCCACAATAATATGACTGATCTACATATATGTGTGTGTGTGTGTTTTATTTCTAGTCTAAAGGCTGAAACAAGGACCATCCATTTTGTCTAGTGTTTGCATGATCTTGTCTATGGGTAGGGAAAACAAGGCAGTATAACAGGAAGTCAGCAGTAACAAGCATCTTCCAAACATCTATTAACAAAAGGAAACCAACTGTAGCTGTGCTCCTGAGCTTATAAAAGAACTACAGTGAAAAGCTTTTATCAATCATCATTAATAACTGGTTATAGGCCTATTACTTACATCGATGTCAGGTATCAGACAGGTTGGCAATTATTCCAAAAACGAGGAATTCCATGTGACATGATGACATGTACCAAATTACAAATAATATATGTATATACACACAGTAGCTCAATCTATCTTTACAAACAGAAACAAAAATAAATTATGCTGGATCTTTTTATAGCCAGGAATAAAATCACGGCATTATGAGGCTTCTTGTCTCCAGGCAAACCAGACGCAGTGAGGTTGTCTTTGCAGGTGCAAATGACAAGTCGTTCTCCGATGCCTCTTGAACGCTTCCCGTAAACAGCAACATGGCTAATTAAAGGCGCAGGGGTTTTTTCTGTTTGGGCAATTTAAATCGACTTACTGTTCCCATATAACAAATGTTATTTATTTTACTGGTTATTGTATTGGTTAAAGGTTCAGAGAAACATGATACACTTCCCCAGAGAACCATGAGGACCTTCTGATATTGCTTTTTATTCCAAAACCCAAAAGGTATTAAATTCATAATGAGCTATAACAACTATTCCACACATGAGAAGCTACAACCAGTGAATGTTCAACATTTTTTAAACTAAAAGATCAAATTTGAGTTTCTTATTTACAAAAAGTACACTTGCAGCTACATACAATCGAACACCTACACAAGAATCAACCTTTTGTACTTGACAGAGAGCTGCCTGACAGGAAATGAGAGACCTGTGATATTACAAATTGGACACTTATTGGAAGCTGCACTGTGCTTGACTTCAACCATGTGCACTACGCCACATGTGATTGATAATTACCCCAAGAAAAAATTCAAATCATGTGAAATCTCTTACAGGTCTATAAGTCAGATACAGTCTGCTTGGTGTTCAGGTTGAGAGCTAGTTGATCGCCAAAAATATAACATAACTATAACTCATTTTAAAGCGAAAAAAGCTTCACATTTCATGGTTCCTGCTTCTTAAGTGTGATAATTGAATGTCTTTGTCTTATTTGATTTTTCAGTTATTTCATTGACAAAATGAGTTATTGATTCATAGAAAACAAAACAACTGACTGCAGCAGTCCTACCACAGTCCTATACAGTTTGTATTGTCACAACAGCAGTGTTGTTAGGTAGGTTTACCCTGAAGCAGAGATGATTTGGAGATTTTGTGGGTACATCGTTCAACCAGTTCTGATCCATATTCAGTCTAACGCTGTCCTCCTCTTCATTCCAACTCCTTTTATCTTTTGTCAATCTAAATAGAGCAAACAGAAACTGCAGAGTAGCACTTTCCATGTTTATTGTTATAGAGTGTCATAAGTGTTTGCAATCTTATGCCAGAATTATCTAACAGATAAACACTAAGGTATTGCAAAGTGCACTTTGACTGACTGTTAGGAGCAATAATAATGTTGTGAATTACATGGAAATGCTGAATTCATATTTTTTGTATGGTAAACAAAAACTAAAGTGTGAAGAAAATATGTGTGATTGCTTTGTGCATTGATTCTGATGGGTAGGATTTCTGGATAACTTTATAATCAAATGTTAACTAATCGATCTTAAAAGTAAAGTAGAGTTAAAGATGCAAGAGTGAATAAGCAGCATTAGGCTTTAACAAATGATAGCACATAACTCAACTGTCCACATAATGAACATAACATACATCTGATTTTTGAATTTCAATAGAGTTTGTACTTTATATACAATTGCTGCGATATGAATACAACAGATGTCTTTGGGATTGTTTTTTAAAATGTACTAACTCAGAGTATAATCCCTGACAGCCCCCATTAAAAGAAATAACGCTCGGATTTTGCCTTATTAGTCATTTTTTGGTAGCATTAAAACTGTCACACTAATAGCAGGAAGGACTGTGCAGCAGCAGTCACACTAATGATCAGACTACAGGTAACGTTGCATCAGCTAAACTTAATCGTGCTCAGTGAACACACAACACATCCATCTTCTTCCACAACACAGCAGAAACAATCTATCACACTGGAGGAGGAGGCGGGGTGAATGGCAGTGTTTGCTACAGTAATATGGCAGACAATTCAAAAACAACAGAAAACACACAAATATCCTCCTTCCTACCTGACAATAGCCTGGAAAAATATCTCATGTACATCGGGAGTTAGGTTAGTCCAAGACTTTGGGTCGGTCTCCGGAGGACTTCCTCCCTCCTCCGCTCTGTGTCTCTGCCCGTGCGCGAGCCATTAGAGGGAAACTGCGCTGCCTACGTCATCACTGCGGTGCTAAAAACGTCAACACGTTTTTACGTTCCCGAGCGTCGAGAGTGCGCGCGACAAAAACACAGAAACGTGGACTTTTGAAAAAAACAAACAAACAAAAGAAACAAACAAAAGGTATATCATTAGCCAGAGAGTTTAGATGAGACAAACAAACGCAGCCTTTTTTTTTGTCGTTTTAAATGTATGTATGTGACGGACTGGAAGCTGCAGCGTCTTTCTTAATGGGAAGAAACGTGCTCTTATTAATGTAACGTTGGCTTTGTTTATAGGCCGCAGAGTAACTTTAGTAGCACAGACTAGCTTTGAGTTGAAAAGCTGTTTTACACAACTTTGTTTCCTCTTGCGCTCTGTAGATTTCACTGGAGATAAATAGCAAAAGTTGAAGCTCACCGGTCAACGTAAACACCGCTGCCAGGAAGCACGTTGTTCCGTTCAACTCCCCGGATGAGTGAAAGCTGAAGGCCTGGACGACCGCGCTGCTCCGTGTGCTAATGTGGCTAAAGTCAGCTGGTTGAGCTACGTTAACTGCACGCTGCTTTTCTTTAAGTCACCGGCTGAACATGTTTGGTTCTTCGAGATCTGGAGGGGTCCGAGGGGGCCAGGACCAGTTCAACTGGGATGACGTGAAAGCCGATAAGCACAGAGAAAATTATCTCGGTAAGTCTAAAAAAAAAAAAAAGTGGCCGCAAATTCTGCTATCAGCGCTAACCAGAGGCAGTGCTAATAGCTGCTAGCTGTTTGCGAGTGGGACTGTAAAAAAAAAACAAAACAAAAAAACGCACACATTGGCTTCACATGCTGCTTTTCCTTTTACCTTTTGTTACAGAGTCCCTCATTACACAGTGTCTGGGCCGGTGGTCGCTCGGTATTAGTCCCGTTATCCACTCTACAGACAGCAGGTCCCAGTTTTAATCGCTCCCCTCTCTCTGAGCACACACACGTAGCCACTGTGCTATCTGAGCCCACACTGCTGTCACTAAACACGTAGCACCCACAGCTGTGACATAAAAGGATACAGCAGCATACTGCCCAGCAAATGTAATCGTTGTGGGGACACGGACATGCGTAAACACGTGATTTTGGTACATTGAAAGGCGTATTGTCACCACATCTGATACTGTTTTAGTAGCAGCAGAGTTTTTTTCTTCTTCTTTCTTTTAAGTATGGTGGGATCATGAGCTCAGCAGGTGACTCCGGAGAGAGGATGAGACCCAGAATTAAACATCTATAG
>NW_023339796.1:9689007-9696894 GCF_004916995.1 Morone saxatilis | reverse complement strand
GGCAACAGTTTTGGCAATCAATAATATTTCAAGCAAAAAAAACTCATATTTGATGGTCCCAGCTTCTCAGATGTTGAATAACTTGGACTGTTTGGACTAAACTAGACATTTGATGACAGCAGCTTTGGCTCTGGAAACTAGTTTTATGTATATACACTTTTATATGTTTTATAGACAAAACTAGATGTCACAGAACCCAATTCAAGAATAATTGGCAGTCGTTGGAGTTGCTGAATTGACGTTGAATTGGCTTGATTTTTCACATCCATGCATTTTAAATGAATGTGGCACAGAAAATGTTACATCCTTCAAGTCCTATTAAAATAACTATGGGGGCTCTTAAACAATTTGCACCTTTATTCACTGTCTATAGAGTCAGGATGACATTACCGCTACAGCAGTGTCTGTAGAACGGAGCTATACGATTCAGTAGCAATAACACATTTCTCAACCCCAGTCAATCCTTCTGTGTTGTTTCCAGGGAACTCTTTGATGGCCCCAGTAGGGCGATGGCAAAAAGGCAAAGATCTGACATGGTACGCCAAAGATAAAAAAGGCAGCAGGCCTTTGACCAAAGAAGAAGAAATTGCTGCCGTCAAGGCCGCAGAGCACGAGGCACTGATGGCTGCCCTGTACGTATAACATCCTATCAAATAACTGGTTAACAAAGGCAAGTGTGGGCTGATACATATAATCAATTCCTCTCCTCCATTCTTCATCTAGGGGGCACAAGAATATGAAGAGGCAACCAACTGGCCTGACCAAAGAGGTATGTCACTTTGTCAGCTTTAAATCAAAAGCTTGTAAACATGTTTAAATAACTTGTCTTCATTTAAAAGGTTGAATGATTTGAATTTTCACACCAGGACCTTGCAGATGTTTGCAGAAGGGAAGAGGTTGATGGTGAAGAGAGAGATGTGGACCGTGTCTCTGGCTTGGGAAGCTCCAGGTGATTTATTTATTTTTTCTTACATACAGAAAACCACATGGACAGTCCCAATCACAGATCACAGCATGCTGACATTAGCAAGTGTTCAAAAAGTATTCATCTACACAAAGTCAGAAGGACTTTTTTCAGTTATGGGTAGTAAAAAAAGCAGTATCTGTCTCTGCCTTCCACTATATTCTTTTTGTTTTGCTCCGTTAAAACTCATTAAAATGTTCCTATCAACATTTAGGTGGTGTAAAGTGAGCCCTTTATTTTAATGCACAGTGATTTGTTTATAAATGAGCATTCCCATCTACAGTGCAGGGTCAAGGAAAATGGTGCTCTCCCAAAAGGAAAAGGAGGCAGCTAAAATAGGACTGCCGGTTTTTACAGTAAGTGTTTTTTTCTTTCTCTGACAAATGCCACTGCACGTTGTAAGACGCAAATGTTTATAATGTTAGAGCAAAGCAGTTTGATGGAAAACAAACCTTTTGAATATCTTTTGCTGATAGTGAGGATACATAAAGAGTTGAGAGTGAGTGAGTTTATTTGATTGGATCTAAACCAACAATGCAAAGGTTAAAGAAATGCTTTCTTCACAGCACCACAAAACCACTTGTCCAGAAACATCAACAACAAAGACACCTCAGAGTATAGAAAAAGCGGACGTGGAACCAGAGTGAGTATGCATTGTATTAGTTAACACCTAAGATAACTTACTGAACACCTATATAGACCATATAGACCCAAAAAACATAACACATTTAGTTCTACTGGACCAAATGTGACCCTGTATCCAGCTTCTCATATTCATTTCAATAATAAACATCTTTTTATCTACTTCTTTGTCTTTAACACTATAGGCACGAGAGCAAAAAGAAAAAGAAAGAAAAAAAGAGCAAAAAGGAGAAAAAGAAGAAGGAAAAAAAGAAGAAAAGAAGAAGAGACTCGTCCTCCTCAGATTCAGATGACAGAAAGAGGTTGGTTGCCTTTTCCACATAGATCTTTCAGTAATTTCCTCAAGGGGCACACATGAACAGGAACACTACAAATGTAGCTTAAGACATTTTTTTATTTATAAGTACAAGTCTATTTCCAAACCAGATTGATTTTTACAGACTTCTCGCAAGTTGCATCAGTAATATTTTATTGTATTTTAAGTAAGTATATTAAATATTTGTGTCCAATTCTTGCCAATTTTGCAAACTTATAGACTTGCTATGAAACAAAAGCTTTTCTCTGTCAGCACTAGAGGGCACTAAGGCATTGTCCTACACACAGCGTCTTGAAGCATTATCTCTTAAATTTAGGTGCATGTGTCACAAGACCTCAGATATATCCTGTAAATCAGGTGTGTAGGACGGGATGGACAAACATGATTGAATAATTTATGCTCTTCAATCATTTGTGTGGATGAGAGAGAAATAATATAAACCAACATATGATGGTAGTGTGCAGAATTCATGATACAAATTTTAAATATACCAAAGTATGTCCACAAATATTGCCGGTTATGTTGCCATTGGGTTTGTGACTATAAAGCTCATCTGGCAGTTTCTTGTTCTTCCACTCAACACCTTTACCCGATCCATCACAACCCAATCATACATTGTTTCCTTTTACTCTAAAGGCAGAGAAAGGACCACCATCATCATAATCCATCATACCACAGTCAGAGTGGAGCCAGACCCCATGACAGCCATTCAAGGGGGGGGGCAAAGGGCGAGCGACAGCCCCCCTACCCCCATCACCGACGGCAGCGACATGACACAGACTCCTCTGATGGGGGGTCTCCTGTCCCCCGTAACCCTGTCAGCCACAAGACGGCCCCTGCTGGTGCCACACAAAGCCACAGGCGGCGCCACGACACAGACTCGGACTAATGCCCCCCCACCCAATTCAAAGATGCATAACATGGACAGAACGCTCTACAGCAGCCTGACTGCCCGTGAAGACCTCATTTACCCCAAACAGCCAACGGACTGTAGATGGAGAAGGGTCGATGTGTCTGACTAACAGGCTTTGGCCTCGTGTCTTAATATCTTTAGCCAAGAAGTTGGGATACGGGTGTCTTTTGGTGTTTTTTGCGTTGTGTTTTTATCATACTATGTGATTAAACCACCAAGTATCACATTTTCTGTATTGTCTGTACTGCATTAGTTAAAATACTATGCATTTTGCAAAGTAAACACAATGAACTGGCCCCGGTGGCTAGTACTGTTCAAGAAATCTCAGAAAATTAATCCAGAATAAAAAAACATTTATCCCATCATTTCTTCTGTGCTATTTTCCTGGAAAGTTTACGGAAGCTGAATTAAAAGATCTCCAAAACTGATACATATTGCATTGTCATTCTTTATGTAAACATTTCTGTTTTAAAGTAGTAATATTTGTCCCAATATACATCAGCATTACACAGAATATGAATATTAATTTGAAGGACATTGCAGCCATCTCTTGGATAAATCAAGCCTACATTTGAAGAGTCAAGTAAGTGAGTCTTAAGTTTTTCTTGACATTTTTCCAAGATGCTCCTTGATGCCACTTTCGTCCTTGCACATCTCAATCCCACTGTGCCTCTTGCACTACCCGGCAGCTCCGGCCCTTTTCTTTTTCCCGAGCATGCCAGCGTTCCTTAATCCCTCACCGTTCTAGGTTCAGCTCCCTGACTGGTGTGATACCATTGGAATGCTCTTCACTGGTCATAATAGAGTGTAGTGTTTGCACTTGCCTTGAATCAGTCTGAAAGAGGGTATTCTGCTGGCTGGCACCTGGGGGGTGCACTAAAAAAAGAGCAAGGCATTCATAAAGAAGAGTGCAAAAAACCAGGCTGGTCCTTTTATATGACAGAGTACCGTTAGACCGCCACACACAAACCAAGCTGATGGAGCAGCAGGAGAGGAGGCCACACAAAGCAGCCCTATGAGGGACCCAAGACTCCAACTCCCTCCCCTCCCACCACCACCATACACTCCTGCCATGTTTTATAGGCTTGGCTGCATTAACCATAGCAGCCTAATCAACCTGCAAGAATGCTGTCCTAGATTGCCACCCCTACACAATGTGAGACAGGGTGTGCTCTCCACATTACTGCTTTTACCCAAACATTCTGTGGTTTACATCACCTTGGGCAATCACATTTCTCCATGGGTCAAAGGGTGACGGCCCCAACAGGTTGCTAAGACACAAGTTTTTGGGTTTGTTGTTAAATTATTATATATATATTAGTGAACCTATATTTTGATACAGTTTCTGTCTCAGCACTCACTGTGGTTGAATGTGTGTATGATTAGGTGTGCACGTTTTAGAATATACTACTAATTAGGTACAAAAGCTACATTCCACACCTTAATATTCAGCATTTTTATTGCATAGAGTGAAATAATGAAAATAAGTTGCACAAACATTGTTTTTTTTAATCCAGTCACTTTAATTACAGTGCCTTTTTCTCACAAAAGCTTTACATAAAAAACAGACAAACCTAAGAGATTAACATAGTTTTCAAATATATAGGCAGTCATAAATCAAAAAGAAAAATGCACATCCGATACATCTTGAGAGAAGTTATACCCACACCTTTTAGAAAAGCTTGAAAATAAGAGGCAACGCGTGTCTTTGATAAGAAGGCATATTTCTGGGTTCCTTTTTACCCCAGGGACAGTCAGCTGCAAAGGAAGAAATACTGGCATTATGTTAAACATGTATCCAAAACTGATTTTGTATTGCCATCAAAACACCATTTCCCAGATTCTGAACTGAATATAAAAAAGGCATGACTTGCTAAAGCCTTTAATCAAGACCATAGGGTCACTGTAGTGTATAACTAATTTAGTTACAATTACCTAACACAGTACACACAAGTTACAGTTTAGGGCTGTTGAAATGAGTACTCAGTGGGGTAATAGTTCCTGTGCAGCCTAATGATGTAAACACCCAGTAAATATGCATGTCCTTAATGACTAACAGACCACATCATGCAGTTTCGCTGCGAAGGCAGCAGATGATAAACCTGAGACTCAGAAATACAAAAATCTAATGCCGACTCACAGACTGCCTTTCAAATAACCATAAAGCAGGCAGATGTGACGTCACTGCAGCAGTTCTTAATTCAAGCCAACGCACGTTATATCAAAGGCTGGTAAGTGTTCACAGATGGGAGTTCTCAACTTGAGGGAGATGTCAGTACAGAGTACAAATTTGCCAAAGCCAGTGTTTATTAAATGGTAAGTTGGGAGGCTGGTGCATGTAATCGCTGCTACTGGTTAAAGTAACCAGAATAGCTGCAAGTAGTGCATCTGTGTTTAATTCAGTTTCTAGAAAATTAAAAGCCCCTCGTGGATCATTCTCTACAGTATGTCAAGTCATTAGATTGCATTGAGGTCCTGGGGCCAACATGTGCTGGTAAATTATTGTTCCTCTCGTCCCTTTTCTTATTCAACGCACACATGACTGTCCAACAACCAGAAAGAGAAATAACCATTTGTAAAGAGTGCAATAAGCTGCCCCATTACCAAATATATTTACAGTTACATAAAATAACATAAAATAAAAAAAACCTGACAGCTTTACAAGAATAGATTACCCCCACCACTGGCCTGTATGTTTGTGATAACAACATCTCAGGTGAGGGCAGCTTCCAGAACTTTGTTTGGACAAGGTAGCTCAGTTTTGCAACACCTTAAGAGTAGAGAGCAAGGTCAGAGATTGGGTGGAGTAGATTAGTTGTGCATAGCAGATGATTATTAATGGTTCTTGAGCTGATTAGACAACCAATCCAGTCCTTCATAGAGGCCGTCCCCGGTGGTGGCACAGGTTGCCTGGATGTACCAGTGTCTATTGCGTAGGCTATGAAGCCCCAGCTTGTCCGTGAGTTCTGCTGCGTTCATAGCATTTGGTAGGTCCTACAAACATTAAACAGGGAGGAAACATTAGAAGCCAATCCTGTGAATACAACGGGAAAAAACCTGCAGGAAACTGTAAATGATATACACCTGCTTATATCAAAGTTTGTGTTTGTTTAAGTGGGACTTACCTGTTTGTTGGCAAATACTAATAGGACAGCATCATGCAGCTCCTCCTCTGCCAACATCCTCATGAGCTCTTCACGAGCCTCTGTACACCGCTCTCTGTCGTTGCTGTCCACAACAAAGATGAGACCTGAAAGAAGAAAAAATAAATAAATGGGGGACATGTAATGGGTCTGTTTGCATGCTACGTGTAAAGTACCTTTTAAATACAAAGCAGTGACAATTGAGTGAATGTGTACTTATTAACGAATGTCATGCACAAAGACTTTAACATAACCGAACGTACCCTGTGTGTTCTGGAAGTAATGACGCCACAGCGGTCGAATTTTGTCTTGACCACCGACATCCCACACCGTGAAACTGATGTTCTTGTACTCTACCGTCTCTACGTTGAAACCTAAAGGGAAAGAAAAACAAATAATCAGATTAAAAATACACTTAAAAGTTCTAATTTCAAGACAATATAAAAAACTTTTTGGGGGCCCCCCACTTCATTGAAAAGTACTATTGCTGACACGTTAACAGTCAGGTTAAACAGCATTATTTTACTTTTTATTGTTTGACCTACCTATTGTGGGAATAGTAGTCACAATCTCTCCAAGTTTGAGCTTGTACAAAATAGTGGTCTTTCCTGCAGCATCTAGACCCACCATCAGGATCCTCATCTCCTTCTTCCCGAACATTTTAAAGAGCCCTGCGAACATATTCCCCATGGCAGCTGGTGATGGGAACCTACTTTGGCAAACAAACAAAAAAACCTGAGGAGAAGCAACAAATAAATTGTTAAAATTAGGGTGACACAGAAGAAGGGTGTGGCAATTGGACTGGTCTAACGTGGTTTGGAGTAAAGCTAAAACGATGAGTCAAAACTTCACTTCTCTTATATTTGCTAGAAGATAATATAAAAAGCACATTTTAAAACAGCAGCTTGTGCCATTCATGTATATTAACACTATGTTCCAGTTACAGAGCTAAGCATCTGTTTTTTCTGAGATATAAATGCCTCTTTTCTGAGGGAATTTACAGAAAAAGACTCTTCTAGCGTTAACTATCTGGATTCAAATATATTAGGTCTGTGGTACGAACAAAGGAAATTGCAGCTGGAAATGAAATATCTCCTTCCTCAATTTAGTATACTCGTGTCTTTCAAATATGGTGAGGACTCACGGCGGATCACTACAGTACTTTGACATTTAGCTGCTAAAAGTTCCCCGACTAACACACGTAAACAAACAACGACTATTAGCTGACAATGCTAATAGTCGTCCGAGCAGTTTAAGATGTTTTTTTTAATAAAAAAAAAAACGACTTTTCCAGTATGCTTATACGTGTACTTCGTTTTGTTTCATGCCAACATAATACAAGTTTGAAGACACGAGTAGACGAACAGGGAAATACCAAAGTACAGTGAGTGCGAGTGGGCTAATCGCTAAAGTTAAGTTAGCTCTCAGCGGTAAATCACTGTCTTCCTCTCAGCCTCCCGACCGCCGCAACCGCCGTCACACACACACACACTGTCGCTTATAAACGCGTGGATTTGTACCCGACTAAATCAAGCTCTAAACAGCATTAAAGTGGCTTTGTGAAAGTGTCTCACTTACACAGTGGATATGTTTCCTTCCTTCTTCAAGGCGTTTCCTTCCTCAGGAAAATGGCGACGACTCGACACGTCAGAGGTTCCGTTCCATCACAACTTCCGTGATCGTCAGACTGGGAGCTGTCGCCCCCTGTGGCGGAGGACAGAATTACAGGCACCGTCTCTATTGTTTAATATGGGCCAATTGGTTCACTTTAACTCACTTTAACTCACAGGTCGTTTGAGGTGCTCTTTAATGTATTAATGCCAACTTTGATCAAGGGAGTGTGCCAGACAGCCAGATAGCATATTTTTGTTTAATATCTTTATAGTGCGTTATTTTTATCTGTCTTTTA
>NW_023339796.1:9676659-9688907 GCF_004916995.1 Morone saxatilis | reverse complement strand
CTCTCCTCTATTCCTGTTGTGCTATGTGTCATTGTAACGTAATTTCATTTTGATGCAAATCCAAATGACAAATAAAGTCTGTCTAAGTCTATATATACAGATTACCATGAGATCTGGGGTTTTCCCTATAGCTCCTTTTTTTGTCAGTGACATTCCTTTTTTGACTTTAATTGAAATTAATTGAAAGTCTATGCTAAAAGTTTCAATTTCATCATCATTTTTTTTCTCTTTGTCTGCTCTGTACCGCTCTTTACTAGCTGTAGCAATTCTACATCATAGTTTTGTAATTCAGGATATTTTGTGTTTATTTTGTAAGGTTTTATAAGGACACATAAAGATAAAATATACTAGACTAGAAAATTCAAATTACAAAATATAAATATATCAGGGAGTTAGACAATCAACATTACTAAAACATATAAAATGAGGTTTGTGCACTATTAAGTCTAATGACATGCATCTAAAGTCTATTATGGATCAATTTAGGGGGTTCTGATATGAAACAACATGGACACTCCCTGTATAGTATGAAATTATGCATTATGCCCTGTGTATTCATTGTCTAAACTCTAAATTATGTTTTTGAAGTAGGTTTTTTTTATTGCCAGGGGGCTCCTGGTGATAACCTGTAGTATGTCTGTTTAAATTTAAATAATTTCCCCCTGGGAATTATTAAAGTATTCGATTCTGAATTCTGATTCTGATAACTAAAATCTGTAGAGGGTATTTGTTTTAAACTCTGCAACTTCCACTTCCCTCCCTAATCCACGCCAGGTCATTAAAGAAAAGTCTGACCACGTTAAAGTTGGCCAGTTGAATTTTAACCAGGGTCAAACTATGCTGCTACCCCCAGCAGAGGGGGCAGCAGGAAGGGGAGAAGGCAGGAGGAACAGCAGGAAGGGAGAAGGGTCTATAGTTGGCATGACCACAAAACAGTGAAGGCTCATAATGCTGTCTCACTCTGCAACCATAATTTGTGGTTTTGCCCTGCCAAATGCCTGAGAGATCGCTTTCAGCATATTTTCACAGCAACTGCTTTCTTTCTTTGTGTGTGTGTGGAAGGTGTTTACTCTGTAACAATTGTTCAGATTCTTGTAGATGCACACATTTAACTCAATCAGGTTTCAATATGAAATCTTGAATTTAGTGTAACAAAGCCCTCAGCATATCTTTCTCTTAATCATTCACACACAGTCTTTTGCAGATGTTGTTTGAACCCAAAGAACTTTGTTTAAACAACTAAGGAAGTAGGTTTTAGAGCAGNNAAAAAAAAAAAAATTAAATATTTTAATTATACTATTATTTCACAGAATAGAATAGACCCTACTGACAGAATGTATAAGAATGACTCTGGTCATAGGTTTTAGACTCTTCACTGTTAATCTGCCAATCTACAATAAAGACTCTAGATTGTACAAAAGACTGTAAATAGAGTTATGGAATAACTAAATCCCATCAGACGGGGATCCCTGAGGCTACATCTTGTCAAATACGTGTCCATGGCCTGATGTGTATCAGTTTGGGGGTCCTTAACACCAAAAAGGTTGAGAACAATGTTCTTAGTGCATATTGCCCAAACATACGCTACAAACTGGAGCCATGTGACAAAAAAGAAAACCTTGCTTATGAACCAAAAGTTTCATAAAGGCTCAGATGTTTTCAACATTTTACTTTCTTTTCTTTTAAACAATGAAGACCAGTGAGTTTTATCAAAATATGCACAGTACTGACAAGTTTGGAAAGTCACATATGCATAACAAAGTATTTCACTCTTCCCATTGTACTGTTCTTCTGATTATGTGAAGCAAATACATTTTCTAAATGCTCCTACTTAACTCAGAATCAAACAACTGTCATTCAAGTGTCAAATTACACTGGAACTGCTGAGCATCTTTCATTTTATGTGACTGACTTTCCTTTTAGGTTTTAACAGTATCAGTTGGACCAGCATGAATCACCATACAACTTAAATTAATGGAGAAAAAACAACAGCATAGCAGCATGCACTACTCTGTAATTTCTCAATGCAAAATATTACAACTGAGACCACAAAAATAGCTTTTTTGTAAAGGACAGTTTCACCAGTCAAGAAGTTAATTGTAGTTATAAATTATTTTGTTGGTCATCCATACAGCTGGGAAAAAACTAAAGTCAAACCATACATCTCCTCTTTCAGAGCACAGGTGCAGGTGTTGAGGTGTGACAACAGAGATCAGGGCAAACGTGCAATGAAACCTGTCAAATTCATATTAATTTTTATCTTCTACTCTAGCATTCACACATCTGGACTCAGACAATCCCTTTGCTGGAATATTACACCAGCAGGCTGAAAACCTTTGTAGATAAATTGACACTGTTGTCTTGACATTGACATTTTGATTTGAAATGAGATATATGAGGCAGAAATAATGCTCAATCAACAACTTTGTAATCTCAAAATTCAAAAATATAGTAGCTGACCTTTCTTTTTATTTTATGAGGATTTTACCTAGAATTTAAAAATGCAGACTTTATTGGGTTGACATTATGATAATACATTTGTAACGTACCATGTAGTGAGCCGAAGATACAATAAAGATCCTAAAGGCAGTGCTAAATCCACCTTTCCATGCTCCACAGGAAAACGCAGCAGTAATATCCATTTGAAGGACTCTCCTCCTTCCTCTTTTCTCCTTTTCGGCTTCATATCTCACTAGATACTGACAGTTGTGATGTGTGGATAGAGGGCTAGAAATAGGACAGTAGGGGGGTGTATATATCACACACACCCCCTCAAACACATGCACAAACTCACAAACAAACAAATTCTGATGGCACCGCTTGTGTACACGCAACAACTTTTTCCCAAACACACACACAAGCATGCGCACACACAGACACATGCGTGCGCTCTTTCTTTTTCTTTTTTTTATATCCTTTATTTGTGTTAAGTGTGTCCCCAGAACACCTATCCCCACCTATGCGCTATGACCCCATGAGGGGACTGCATCAGAAGGACTCTCAAATTTTCCCATTTACTGCAGGAAAAATATGCTTTTCGGAAATTTCTGGCCAATGTATAGGGACTACATTATCACCTGAGAGACATTATCCAAGTCGCTGAGTCAGTCATGCCCAAATCAAAGTAAATTTATGGCTGATGTTTGTGAATGGAGAAGGGCTGCCAAGGAGCCAAACAGGCTTTGCCGTAGGAAGTGGGTTAGGATCTCAGTAGGGGCCTTACTCCCCTCTGAGACGAGGCCTAGCAAGGATAAAAACGCTCAGTACGGGGCTTGGGAACGCTGATCTGGTGTGTGTGTGTGTGTGTTTGTGTGTGTGTGTGTGTGTGACAGAGACTGAGGGAGAGAATGTGTGTGTACGCATAAGAGAGTGTTATCTGCAGTTTTGTGAGCCATTACATTATATAAAGATAACTTATTTTGGATTTGGAGTTTGTGTATATGGTGTGTTGTTTCAAAAATCATAATAATCACGATAATAGGCTCACATTATGAAATGGCCCACGGGCAACCAATACACTGCTGTGTGAATTGTACAAAGGAGCTGGTTTGGGCTAAGCAGTGCTGGAACTCGGATGGACAGGCATGGGATGCCTCCCTCTGCGTCTCATGTACTGGATTATAGGTCGGGCAAAATCCCAAAGGAGGTGTGAAGCAGGAAACAAACCGAACATTATTACAACGACCAGCATCGTTGCCATGAGAGGATCCATGCTGGCTTCGTCCATTGGCAACAACTGCCACTGGGCACCCTACCCCACGCCTCTCACAGTAGGGGGCGCTACAGAGAGAGACAGGCTGGGGCAAAAGGATAAATGTGCACCAGTGTCGGCTGCCAATCACCTTTGTATGGTGATTGTCGGCAGTCTGAAAAGGTCGTTAAGGGGATTTACATAACATTTTGCACTCCGCCCCGGGTACATGCGGAAGTGTTTGATTCCATATTGAGTCATTACTGCGTGAAGATGGTTCTCATGTATTTTGACAGCACAGTTTATGGAAACAAAGGCAATGAGGTGATCTAGCTGAATGCCAGTGAAGCGTATGAAATGCATGGCAAACAATAAATATGGGCAACAAGGAAATGAAAGATGGTAAAGTTCTTAAGCCACGCCTCTTTTTCCAAAAACCTACTTGTGCTGTACAACTACTTTTCCATCCTTGATTCCACAAGTGATCTTTAACTGTGAGCAATTGTGCTACTGTGCAAATGATAATTCAAATACTGGTGCCCCTTTCGCTCCTCCAATGACAACTGGTCTAGTATATGTGGGAGCTGTTGGTGTTGATGGGACATGTTGTGGGACATCCGTGACAGATGGTTGAGACAAGCACTTCAAGGACGCACTTCCTCAGAAAGAACATGGGGGCCTCTGGCGTGGGACGGGGGGTGTTGAGAATGAGAATCGCTGGCTTGCAGGATGTGGATATACTGGCAAGGTGTAAGGGTACACATAGAACACGACGTTCATGCCAGGGAACTGGATTTCCTGGTAAAGGATGACTTGGTTGGACGTGAGGTTACCATGCTCTATTTCTTCAAGTTCTCAGCACCCTTTGAATGACTTACATTTAGGGCATTTCACCACCTTCTGTTAGCCCAAAGGACGTTTTGACTGGTGTGATATTTGAGGCTACGTTGGCTCCACTGTCTTTGAAACTTGCTTCAAGCAACCACATGGGCTATGACGACGAGCCATTGCAAGATGAAACAATAGTGAGGATAAAGGTATTTCTTTGAAAGACTTTTTTGTTTCCCTCAGTGGGTTGGTTTGAAGTTGATTCATGTTTGCTGTGTATACAGGTTTTTAAGGGTTGTCCCACCCTTGTTCCCTGTTTTAAATCCAGCTATATCCCATTGGAGGAGGCATCAAAGATTAAAGTGTGAACCTGTTGCACCTTAGGGTAGATAATTGGTTGGAATGCACAGCATGTTGAAGCAGGGCCTTGAGGACAACCAGCACCAACCAAAACCTGTGGCATCAAAACCAGGTAGGTGTCCAGATATGGCATTTGGGATTTTTCACCCGTCATGTTGATGCCAAATGATTTGTAATGCTCCTCCAACATTCTGGCATCTGTGACATTGACAAGTTGATTGTAAGTGGCCCTGTGGGCCCTTTAAAGAGGCCTCATGGTGACAGGCCTAACATGCTCCCAAGGTGGTCCAGGTAGGTTGTTTTTTTATTATTACTGACAACTGATTTCTGCTGGTTATGTAAGCCTCTCAGAGATAATCCTTAAGTGGATGAATAATGAATTTGGAAGCATTTCGAACATTGCATCCAAGTGTGTTCATCACAGGCCAAAAAACATAATGATCATTTTGACAATTGATAAGTCCTCCTTAATATCGTGGTGTTTTGATTACTCCAGAAATATTAATATAGATATTTAAGCAGTATTATCAACCTACCTTTTGTTGGTCATTGTTTTGATTGGGAAGGCTTCTTTGTGTGTGTATGTGTGTGTGTGTGGTTGTGTGTGTGTGTTGATGGCGCACCTGTCTGCCTTGAGGCTGGAAAGGCAACAGCCTCTCATTTCTGGCCAGAACTTGTGTGGTAATGCATTAGAGGGCTTGTCATTGTACTTTATTGAAGGCCTCTGACAAGCTATTTGACACCCTGACAGGGTCAGAGGTGTCAACCTGCTCAGACTGACAGGAAAATGGACACATAAAGGCACAGGCGAATTAGGTTGCTACCGGAGTCAATTGCAGGTTGTAGCCCTAGGGCTGCTCCGCCAATAAAGCCCGGATGTAGTCATGTTTGATGCATTGACAGAAAACAGGAGACACGTAGATCACTTTTCAGAATTTAAACAATATTAACTCAGCGTTCTGTGTTTTTTCTCTTCATTATATTTTCATTATGGTGTCTTCAGGGTCTCAATACCGGCTGCAAGGTGAATGGATCATGGCAGTTGCATGTGATACTTTAAACACCTCTCAAATGAATTTTAAACATGTCCAGATCACATATGGAAAAATACATGTGGGGAACAAACTGGAAATGGTTCTGAATCTGAATAAAGGAATGATTAGCACATTATGTCACAATAGCTTTCAATATTGTGCATACACTTGCATGTAAAGAAATGAAGAACTATAGGCTTGCAAGGGCCACAAAACGGTAAACAATTTAGCTGAAACATGCACAGGATGGAAATAATGGCACAATGAATTCTAAAGTCTCAAATCCTTGTTAAGACCCTCTATCTTTCAAACTAAACTAGATCACACCAAGAATCTCCTATCCCTTTATCCTGTTTAGATCCTCTAATCCCTCAGCCATTTTCCATTCTTTCTCTTTTTCCCATTTCAAATGGCAACTGTTTGGTTGTCCGGCATTGGAACGTTGAGAATTTGTCCTCTCAGTGAAAGGAAAGTAACTATATTGAAGAAAGGAAGAACAGCTTGACAGAGCCAAGAATGCTACGGATCTCTGTAAGTCCCATAATGAGATGTTTTCTCTGCTCAGAGCTTGTATTGACATGGAGTCTAATGATTTCCACAAAGTAATAGATTGAGAGAGTAATGCGCAGGGGTGGGAAAGACAACACAAAGTGATTTAAGTCGTAGAGTAGCCAAGATGCTCAGTGCCTCTTTTTGTCTGGGAAGTGAAGAGCCTTAATGATATCACTTCTCTGGAGCAGACACACACGCAGAAGCATTATTGTTTGTTCTTCATAACGAATGTGGAAGTAATTAACAATAAATTTCAAGGAGATCACATCTTTTTTGATCGCTACAAAAAAGATCTAATGCAGAAACATTTTCACTCAAGAACTGCTAAGAGATTTAAAAAATGACAGAACTTTCCTGAGGTCCGAGACCTTCCAATTAGGTACTAATGCTATCTATATTAACCCTTCGCCCCTTCCCTGACTTAGCTTTATTGAGGGAAGGGCAAGGGGGTTGGGGTTGCCTCAATAAAAACAGCACTAAAAAGCAATTACAGTGCTGTGAAGAATGGGACTTGTCAGTAATTTGCTGTCTAAAACCGAGGAGATTGCAGGTCTGGGGCCGATTGGAATTCTGAGCCTGCAGTGCAGTGTGGGAAAAGCAGTGGGAAGGCAAGCACCACCCTTTGTGAGGTAATTACTGGAACTACCAGAGGCCAGCGCCAGTCCCTGCTAATGATAACCCCGCTCCTCTCCCCTGCTAGCCACCTTGTAATTGATATACCCAATCTCACTTGCTCAGGACATGTCCACAATAATGCAGATGAATTTGGACATGCATCTTTTTTTCCCTTCCTTTTAAGCTGATGTTTTCGATCACCGAGAATGGAAAGGTGGATACATTTGTGAATAAAAACAAATCTGTGAATACATAGATTAAGGTAATATATATTCTAGCATATACCAGTATGGTTTTCATTAAACCAAAATCTTAATTGCTAGTTGAGCCTCTGTATGGAAAGATTTTCATTTGATGGCAGCTGAATGCACAATTATAAAATAATGATTTCCCTGATAGGCATAAATGTTGTGAACTGAAGCTGACTGTATCCAGGCTGCAATGGAAATGTAAGTTTTTGACGTGGAATATACAGGTTTAGTGGTCATTTTCAGCCTGGGATTTATTTCTCCTGCTTTTGTGAAAGAAAATAATTAAAATTGCAGTGGTTTCTGTATAGTAACTGTATAGTTTAATGTAGTTCCAATCTTAAAAAACTTCAATTCCAGTTTGAGCAGATGTCATTCAGCTTTGGCTGCATTTCAATTTTGGTTAAGATGTGGAGGGTCCCACACAGCATAATCTCACCTAGGGCCCTAAAAAAGTCTCAGGCAGGCCTTGTCTGTAGGTAACTGAAGCATACTTGTAAGTTTATAACTTGTACAGGAGAGATAAGATAATATGAGATAATAACTATATAATTCCCAGTTACAGCAAACAACATTAGGATTTAACTAAGTCAACTCCATCTATATAATGGGCATACTATAAATATTAGATACTTGTCCTAAAGACCCCACCAGAGAGATGACATATAGAGCAAATAATTATTAGTGAATCTGACTGAAACTGCTTCCCGAAGTGCACTCATGCTCATCCTACCTGCTGAAACGCTTTGAGCTACAGAGAGGTGAAAAGGTGACTAATGAGTGGTCATGTCTGCCCCCTCCTCCCCTCTACAACCCTATCCCACATTGATCTGGATGATGACCCCTTGTCAGCCTCTGAGCTCGGAACCCCACCACCACCACCACCACCACCACTACCAGACCACATCTTACAGCAGCATACCTGAACACAGAGGGCTCACCTGAAAAACCTTATCAAGAGTCAGAGCAGCCAGTGTAGTAATCAAATGCGCACACATGCATGTGCAAACACACACCTGTAGACTGTGTAGTGCATTAGTCTCCCATATCGCATCGCACCCCCCCCCCATTTTTCTTGTTATCTCCACAGTTTGACTAATGTTCTCTTCTAAGTACAGAGGTGACAAAATTCCTTTGTTGGCTTCAACAATACAAACAGGCACTTCAAAAGGGGATAAGACTGCTTTACAGGTGTCACATCTCTTCTGATGATGGCTGTCCTCTTTAGAAATCTTGCAGATAACCCATCATCCTCATTCAAGGCAGGTGACATATTTTGCACGTTCCCCTGCCTGGCTGTAAAAGAGAAAACATAATGCCATGATTGGATACAGATGTTAAGATCTTTCAACACAGCCATTAAAGAAAGGTTTATTTTCCATCGGTGCATACAGTTATCTGTAGAAGATTATTTTGTCTGTCTACTGTGTCCAACTTGTCTACTGTGTGGCAAAAAAGTGATTAGCATTGTGTGATAAACAACACATTGGTGAATCTTAAGTTAGAATTTAGTGGCTGAAGTGTTGGGTGAAGGTGTGAGCGCTGTCAGGATCTATTTATTTAGAAAATAGAAGTGAGAAATATTATCACTTACAGGCCATATAAAAACAGGACTAATATGACAATATAATTCATCTTTGTAATTTTAACATTGTGAGTGGGATTAGTTTGTAATATTTTAATTTGAGAGTCAAATACAGTTATCAAATGCATCAGTTTCTCAAATTAGTCTGCGGTTAAACTTCCAATCTAGATGGCCCAAGGTGTTAAATGTGTTAAAGACATGTACTGAATCCAAGGGAGTGATCTAATTTCAGACAGAAGAACATAGACATCAAAAGACTGGCTTCAAAGTCAGTTACATAATGAAATGCCCACACACTGCACTCCCCTCTGTAGCTCCATTTTGGCCCATCACCTTTGGTGTGTATGACCTATAAACAAGAAGAGCTTTCAGAATCACATTCTTTAAAGCTACAGTCTGTGCTCAAACACATTTTAAGTGTTTGAACTGGGCTTAGTGTCATCTTTTGACATAAAAATTTAAAAAGCGTTTCAAACTTGAAGCATACAGATAACACATCACATTTAACATATTAGGTATCAATCATCATCCCAGCTTGTATGTTTGTTTTCTGGGATTTTTATGTTTGACCGAACATCAAAAGGCCTCAGGAAGAGAACAGAAGCTGGCTGTAACCAAAGTGTGATTTCTGTGGGAGTATTTGCATCGTGTCATTTGAGTGTGGGCCTTTGCACCACTCCACTGTATATATGTCGCTCCAGTCTGCCCCACAACAGCATGCCTTTTTTGAAATGCATGCAGTGGTCAGTGTTAGGGTGAAACTCAGGACATAAAATAAAAAGAGGACACTGATTGCAATTAGGCCCATTGTCTCCCATTTATATGGTTATTGGGTAGTGCCTCTTGCAGTCTGGTCGCGTCAAAGTTCTCACAGTCAGGATGCCATCTCTCAGTGGAGCCACCATAGCCTCCTCTGGCAACTATCTGCTAACAATGTTCATCTCACTTGGGTGACAAAGCTGCTAGGTGGGTCTGGCTGAAGGGAAGGGCCCATTTCCTAAAGCCAAAAGACAGCGTTGCTGCAGGGCCGGAGTTTCTGTCCATCCTGTGATCTGTTTCATGTTTTGTACTTGTTTTCTCCCATTCAGATGGTGTGAAAAGTGTCAAAGGTCGAGGTGTGGAATGAGCTGCTGACAGCCTCCCAGTCACTAAACCAAACCTGAACCTGGCTCCCAGGAGTTCATACACTTCAACAAGTCCTTATTCATTTCCCATCACGAGGCAGGGTTTAAATGCCATAGCATTTTTATGTATGTATGGGAAAAAAGTACACCCAAGTAATGTGGTTTAGTTGTAGGACAAACTGTGAAAGACGGCTTAAAATATAGTTTGATGTGGGGGTGGGAAAGACTAATGAATCCGCATGAATGAGAACGGAAGGGTATCACTTTTTGTGGTGCTTCCACTCTGGAGGGGGTGTGTATCAATCTTTCTGTGAGATAATGGGGTTAGATAGCAGTGAGACCTGGCCTCTGGTGGTGACATTGTTGCAGAGCTCAAAGACTATCAGGGGTCCAGCGGCTGAGCCGGAGCACTGGTGGGCTCTATTCACATCCATCCCCTAATCTATCTTGAGATCAGGTCTTTCTCTTCAACAAAGCTCCATCTATTTCTAAACTCTCATCATTGAGATTTTTTTCTGTTATTATTGTTTCTCCAAAAAGCACAGCTGGTCTCTGCAGTCTGTCAAAGGAATCAAATTATTAGTCCAGCTTTATTTTCGTCTTCTTTCGTCCTATGACAAATCCATAGCTCATGTTTGGGTATTATGGCCTAAATCTTTTAGTCTTCATGATTGGCAGCTCGTCCATATTCTAAGTGTGAGAGATTTTTCATTCCGTCCTCCAGAAATCTATGGATAGCATCAGTATTAACTGTGGTAACTTTTGGTCTTTTATTGCCTTTAACTGATAGTGATAGCTGAAGATAAGCAGGAAAGGGGGGTAGAGAGAGGGGATGACATGCAGCAAAGGGCCACAGGTCGGATTCAAACCCTGGGCTGCTGCAGCAAGGACTCGGTACATGGTCGCCAGCTCTACCAGGTGAGCTAACCGGGCACCATCATGAGACAGTCTTGTGGCTAATTTAATTCCCATAGCTATTTCACATGGTAATTACATGATTGTATCTTCTGTAGCAACTACAAGCCATGACTGTCACTGAAAGGGGTTCAGAGTCAGAAAAGTAGCCTGTGATTTTTATGATTTTGATGGAATATTTGTTTGTGTTGAAGAGTGCCACCTGTACAAGTTGCTGAACCAGAATGTACCACTACACATGCCTTAATTCAACAACATGTATGTCAGTAAAATGTGACACAACAACGTATTTGTAACTTACACACTGGAGACTGTGGCAGTCAAAACATAAATTACTTGAAGTTGTGCACTATTGTGATATGAAATTCTGTTGTCTAAATTAAAGACAATAAAATTCTCTCACACCTGAGACCTGCAACAAATTGTGAAAGTTTACAGGAAATCTTATAACTTGTGATCATCAAAACAGTACACCTACTTACGCTACTACTATTTTTACTTATTGCTACAATGAACAATATTACTAATTAGGGGCTTCTGGACAAATCATCTTTGAGATCTCCCTACTGCAGTGGCCCTGAGAGCTCAATGCACAGCTGATAAAGAAAATCACAAGGAAATTCAAAAAACATTTTTACCAATTTGACAAAACTTATGCAACATTTATAAAAACACACTGCATTTCTTGGTTTCCACAGGACACTAGAAAAGTGATGATTCCGGCTGGGACACAAAAAAATCCTACAATTTTATTAAACTAATTTTCCAAGACCACTTACAGATGGCTGACTTCAGTAACTTCATGATTCACATGGTCACAACCTGTTAAAAATTACTTTACATCTTTCCAAAGACATTTTGACCAATGTCTAAACATTATAACATTACACATTTCTGTCTTCTTTGGGAAAGTGTATGGTGTGACTTTCCTATCACAGCTGTTTTTAAAAGATTCCAACTGTCTCATATGTTTCTTTCTTTTTTGTATTACAAACTAATTAACAAATTTCCACAAAACTGGCCAACTAGCTCTTCTTGTTAACTGAAACTCACCAGTATCACTTCTCACCACCTGCCCCAATAAGCCCATTAAATTGCTTTCCTTGCTTTCCTTTGAGATCAAAGCATGCTATAAAAAGTCATGACTTGATGAAAATAGTCTGAATTTGAGTCAGCTTGGGTCTGTGTTGTTTTAAAAGACATTGTTTTCATTGTCCAAGGCATCTGGTGACTGAAGATCCAGGATAAGGTTACCTACTTATATATATACTTACTACCTATATATATATATATATA
>NW_023339796.1:9667755-9676559 GCF_004916995.1 Morone saxatilis | reverse complement strand
ATATATATATATATATATACATTGGCACCTGTGTCCACGAGTCTTCCCTCAAATCAGCCCCCAATCAATGGGCACTGGCAACTGATCCATCTTTGGCTGTACTTATTTCTTGCCGCTCACGATTCACAAATTCACAAATATATTCAATCAATAATTACAATACATGTTGAGTTCAGTTATAGATAATAGAACAACAGTTTGGTTGTTTATGTTGCTTTATTTTGGTGTTACAGAGTTAACTTAAGAAATCTACTACAGGCAGTAGGACAAACGATACCTGTGTGCAGTCAGTGAAAAAACAGATGAGGTAAAAAGGCTACAGTGTTACAAGTCACAACACTGTTTCAAAAAAATTTATTTCTGCAAATATATACTTTTACTTACTAATATGTACATAAAATAAAATAAATAATTATAAAAAACATCCAATTTTAGAAATCCATAAAAATGCAAAAACTAGTTTGTACAAAACTTTGGATTTAAAGAAAAAATTAGAACATAAGCAAATTGTCCACACAAGCAATCAATCACATAGTGTACAGCAATAAATGCAAGATAACCGATCTTGTACTGATAATAGTTGCTGTGTAGTTTATTAAAGATGACTTAAAATGTGTATCTGGTTAAGGCTGCTCATTAATATTTTCAGTCAGGATAAAAAAATGTAATCATGGGTGGGCAATTTTGATTAAAATCTGAGAACTATACATGCCTGAGACAAATCAGTACATTAGCTGTAAACAATAATTCATCAGTGACTTTACATATCTCTCCATAGTCAAGGCTATAAGACAAATGGCACGCACACTTTTTCATAAACATTATGTTACTTGTTTAGTCGTCTTGTCTCAGATTTCAGTAGTTTTTCACTTTCCAAATAAATAAATACTGTGTTGTATGTCTTCTCAAATTATGGAATCAACAGTAATCAGTTTTACCCTGGTGTTTAGCAAGACTACAAAACCACAGGCAACTAAAATACCATAAACTCTATGTGTGTCTATTTGGTTAAAATGGGAATTACTGTATGCAAGAATTAGTCAAAACTTCACATTTTTTCCGAACTATAATAGATTTCTTTCACAGAAAGAATCAATACATGCACAAATATACATATAAGACAAAAAGACAAAGACATACTGTATGTAAGAACCTAACACACACACAAACACACGCATACGCACACATACACACACATATTATCTTAGCAGCATTAGAATAAGGGAAGTATTGATAGTTTCAGTGATGCTGCTTGTTGTTTAGTTTGGGGAACAAGAAGCCACAGCTGAGAGTCATCACATGCACAGGTTTTGGTCATCATTTTACTACAACAGCAAATTTTACTGCATTATACAGAGCTTATATGATACAGTTTGTGGTTTGTTTGCCATGTGTGTTATATTTTACCAGGGAGTACAGAATTTACCTATATTTTATCAAATATGAAAATAAAAGAATATTATATGTGTGTAAATGAAACAAAAATATAGTGGGAATATCCCTTTTATAAATAACAGTTTTCCCCACACCCAGTCACATGAGACATTGCTAATACTGATAAAAACAAGGAGAACATGCTTCATATTTCTCAACGGGACACAAGTGCTGACCTTTCAGATTCATTTACAGCTCTCTGACCACACAGACTTACAGGAGGTTTTCTTTTCATGTCTTTGGTCATAATTCTTGATGTTGTTCAAAGCATTGTTACTCTTAAGAAAAAGCTTCCAGTGTTTTCAGGTGTTTCAGGAAATGTGCTGACTGTGTATATTCTTGTTTTGCAGATGTTCAGTTGATGTGGCTCATGTCTACTATAAAATTAGTAATTTAAAGCAGATATTAACTCGTTAGCTTAAGAATTTGAGAATATGTAAACACATTGCAGCATAATAACTACATTCACTCAGGTGCAAGTGCATTCTTACCTAAACATCAGTAACATATTAACACTATAAAAAATACTCATTCACACAACGATAATGTTAGTTTTGAGATATACACATACACACAATGTTGAGGAGGAGAATGCATGCTGTTGAGTGTCTGATCTTTGTAAATTGCTCATAAATCTTTTTGTGGCAAAAACAAATGATGATTAAACATTGAAGAAAATGTGACATTTTCGTTGTTTGCCCCATAGACTTGAAAGCATTGGCAGTGCTGTACTACTCTCAACAAAAGTAACTATGTGGAATACAGAAAAAAACACCAATATGGTGTTTGTCAAATAGACGACAGTTCTCCTTTCCTACGTCAGTATATGAAAACTCTTTTGTCATTGCTAGAGATATCAACATTGCTGTCACCACTATCATCATGGTTCATATGGATGAAGCTTTGTGATGTCAACATCTACTCAACCAGTTCAGCAGATTGAGGCAGAGACAGGCTCTTTTTAGCATCATAGAACAAAACACAAGGCTGTTATGTCTGCCAGTGTCCATGGACAGGTCAGACAGCTTCACAGTCTCTCATGTCTTGTAGATAAGTTGTTCTTCTGCCTACTGAAGTCTTTAAATTTTGGTGAGAAAAGACGAGAACCAGGCATCCTTATTTGCATGTGTGCACGTCATAGACTCTCACACACTCCTGACAGCTGACGTAGCAGCACCAGTGGAAAATACAGTGACATTTCTCCTTTCTCTTCTCAGTCCTAGTGTTGTGACCTCTGCCACAGCAGAGAAGGTCGCACCCGTCTATGCCATGGGATGTCAGGTTGCAGATGCGATCACGGGTTCCAAAGGAGCCGGTCTCGGGATTGGGGTCACAGAAATTGGGTGAGATTTCATAATAAACCAGGTCGCGCTCTGTCGGGGGTTTGAAGTAGTTGTACTTGGGTCTCAGGGTCTCCACCCATCCGCGGGACTCCTTGTGCTTCTCCACCACCATCTCTGATGCGCTGTCATACTTATCCTTCATGTAGTCACCAATAACTCGGAAGTCGGGTTGAGACCACCAGCACGTCTTGACCTCGCAGCTGCCTGACAGCCCATGGCACTTACACTTCAGGAACATGTTGTCATTGAGGGACTAAGAATAATAATAAAAAAAGTGTGTTATTCAAATATCTGAAAGTAGAAAAACTCAAAACACAACACAATCAGCAGAAAGAGCATTTAGAAAACTCACCATTCTTCCTGCCTCATTGTTATGGCGGTTCATTGCTGAGCGTGCATCAGGGCGATTCTCCCTTGCATCAGCGAACTCCCGGGAAACCATGCTCCCGAACTCCACATCCTCACTGCAGCCACCCCACTTCCATCCCTCACCAGGAGGGCCCTTGTGGCGTGTGTCACATCCGCAGATGGTGGCTGAACCCTCAGCACAGGCACGGGTCACTGCAAATGCCACTCCCGCCGAGGCAATAGCATGAACAAATGCTGACTCTCGAGTGGCTGGAAAGACAAGTTCAGATATCTGTAAGACATAGAGCATTGAAAAAAATACTCGGAGGCAACATCCTGCGGAAAAAAAACTTCTGCAGAATGAAATAATCAAGTATTGTCACATGGGTACTGAGTACTAATGATTATTTTCAGGATTAAACTGATGGAAGAGTGGAACTATAATTGCTAGAGAATGTAGGCCACCACCTGTTTATATGGATCTCTGCTTGTGTTCGGTCTTGTAAGATTGCGTAAGCAAATATTTCTGAACCCAAGCCAACAAGACAACATCAAACAAACTATACATACTGTAGAGTCTATTACTATTGTTGGCTACATGTGTTTGGGTATCTACAAAGGTGTACCTGTGTGTGGGTTCATTTAGCCCAGACATCAATCGTCCTGTCTCTGAATAAGGCCAGCAAGGCCTCTATGCCTCTGTCTGACATTTCTAACTGATGACTCAGAGGGATCAGGATCTTCCACAGAGATGAGAGGAAGAGACGGGCCTGACAGGCCTATAATTAAGAGACTCAATTAAGCTTTTGAAAGGTTAGGAAACTGCCTCACAGTGCAGGGACAAATCATAGACACAACATGGAGATGGGACTGTAGTGTCCAGATATGCAACCACGAACAACACTTCAACATTAGAAGGAGAAACATTGTTTGCTTTGGCATTCCCTGCTTTAACAGATTTCATTATGACTGGAAGGTTGCCTTGAATATATGTACTTGTATGGTCTTGCACGATCAGAAGAAAAGACACTAAGAGAAAAAGATAAAGAAAGTTGAAACACCAGGTGTAAATATGAAATGAACAAACAGAGAGTAAAGAAATGGTTTTGGACAGAGAGGGTTTTCAATAGTGAAATTTGGAACTCTGTGTCTGCATGTGTGCATGAGATAGATAAAGAAGCAGTGCATGCTTCTGTCTAAAGAACAAGAACGACAGAGGGAAAGAAAGAAAAGAAAGAAGGGAGGAGTATAAAGCTA
Source organism: Morone saxatilis (assembly GCF_004916995.1). Taxonomy (NCBI): domain Eukaryota; kingdom Metazoa; phylum Chordata; class Actinopteri; family Moronidae; genus Morone; species Morone saxatilis. The sequence continues at coordinate 9,672,177 of NW_023339796.1, read as the reverse complement.
AAGGGAGTAGGAGCTCCTCCCTTACAGCAGGTTCCAACCAGTTTGAGGACTAAAGGGCATTAGAAACAATGATGCAAGAGAAAAGGTCTACTGGCATCCTCCACCACCCACTGCATACTACTATTGTATATGCACAGGATTACTAATGTTCACAATACATCTGAACCTCTGCTCTCCTTCCTCGAGTCCCACTTACTACATCCATCACAGATCATTTCATTTGGATATTGTATTATTTTCTTTGCAACCAAGGTAGCTGAAGGCTGTATGATGTAAATCAAAGTATGTGGAAAGTGTCTACAGTGATTAAATAAATATCACCATGCGTCATCTTAAAGCAAGTATGAGCTTCATGTTTTTAAATCTGGAGCTACGAGTGAGTTGAAGTGTATGTCCAAGGTGTTAGTCTTAGACCATTTCAAAATGTCATGGTATTTGTGTGTTTTGTATTGGATAAAAGCTTCTCCTTTCATATCAAACTAATTTGAACCATTTGAACCAAGAGTTGGTTGTAAGTTTAGTTCGATTCTTCTATGCTATACAAGAATGTATCATCGACATAGATATTTAGTGTATCACAGAATTTTGCCAGAATCTTGATTTATGAAAAAAAGTGTGAAAACATGTGGACCGAAAACCCCTCTGGAAACATGACCCTATGGATAACTGGCAATGATGCTGCTGATTAAAAGGGGAGGAGAAGTTTAAATGGGAGAGGAAAAGAGGATTATCTTTGGATAAAATAAGCAATGGAAGGACTGGGACAAATTTAATATGCCCTGGTGTCTCTGTGTAAGTAGATTGGCTAACCTAGAAAAAAGGTAAATATGAACTGCCCCCAACAAAGTTCAGTATATTACATGATTAAGCAGTGATGCTACTGTCCATAAAGCTCTTAAACACTTATTGGCTACAGAAACCTTCACTATTAGCTGCAAACCTACTTTTTAGTTAATCTGTGTAATCTGTTCATCTGTCTCATATACCTAAAACACATTGTGAACCTTGTGCCAATTCCATGGCATATTTTTAACCTGGTATGTGGTTGAGGCATTTACACGGTATCAAAAAGCCAACAAAGGTTATACTTGTAATTGTTCACATTTTGAAATATCATTCAGAGCTTCTGAGTTTGTGTCTACATTTCTCGTTTTTTTAATTTTTCTTAATCAAACTACTACTTATGTATCATGCTGTCATCAAGTGTTTCATATAACATTCTGTGGCTATATACACCTGTAATATCATTTACTCACCTGGAAAAACTAGCTTTTGCATTAATTGCTCAGCTTTTCTTGGTTTTACGACCAATTTATGGTATTTCAGGACACTTTCTCTCTGACAATGCTCCTCCACCAAACCATGCCAGACCCTGGTAGGGGCCAAGTGGTCCCTACAACCTGCTGGGGGGTTGAATCCCCTATTGTGCTGCCACTGTCACGCTGTGTTAGTCCCACAATGGCCCCAGATATTTTATATGAAATTTGCCCTGGCCAGTGATTAGTGGGGACCAAGTTAAGTCATAGCAACAGAGAACTATGCAGTGGCTGGACCCCGCTTGTCGGCAGACGGGGAAATCCCTATTCAAATGGTTTAATAAAACAATCTAAAGGGCGTGTGAATGGGGAAAAGCACTTTTTCTCCTGCTTAATCTCATGGTTGCGAAGATATTGTGCTCTGAGCAGTGCCCAGCAGGGAGTGGGGCTAAGGTCCCCCCATCAACTCCATTTACCACACCCCTTCTTTCTTTCTTGTCCAGAGTTAATGATATACTGGTGTGCTAGCTTCCCTCCCCCAGCATGGAGAGACATACGTCTCATGAAAAGCAGAGACCTCTTAGCTCATCCTAAATAGTTACACTTTCTCATCCTCAGGTCATAGGTCACAGCCCACATCCCCTGACCTTTTCCCAGTTAGTTTAGATGAGACTTAGATGTAGGTTAATTTATTAGGTGGATATCCTGGAATAAAGAGTTGGGGCAAGGAAGGGGTACCCACTGGGAATGAAGGTTAGATAAGTCAGAGCTACAACAGTATGAAACTTTGCAGCCCCTTCCACATGCTTTACATATTACATAATAGGAGTTTCCTATGACCCTCATTTGAATTTAATGGTTTCAAGTAGAATGGTGATAGTGCGTGTCTATACCTGTGTGGGTGGTAACACCTGTGAAATTATGACTGTCCACTCTTTGTAGAAAAGTTGCCCTCACTAATTCTATCATATGACTCATAAACTGGAGCCTGATTATACCCATATAGAGGTAGGTATTCTGTAAATACCAAGAATGCCGAGAACAACTCTGGGATTGGCTCTGTGGCCTAAGAACACCTGCGCAGCTTTCTATTACCTTTCATCAAGGGCAGATTCCAGCAGTGCATGTTTTGACACTTTAGTTAATGTAAATTAATGAGTGCTGACGCAGACATAGCCTAGAGGTAGGGCTCATGATTTGGGGTGTGGAGTGAGAGAGAAACATAGAGAGAGAGAAGAACATGCACATAGAGGAATCATGTGTCCATTTTAAAAGTAGAAGTCACTTAACTACATGAGGTGGGGTATGAGTATGCGTGACAGTATGCATTTAGATGGATGAATGTCTGTGTGTGGTCATGCCAATGTATGATTACATTTGGCATGAGCATGTTTATGCATATGTATTTGAAAGGAAGTTGTGTAAGTGATAAAGGTGTTTTCTACAAGCAGAAACTGTAGAACATGTTTTAATGTAGTTTTCTATTCTTTTTAGCTGTATTCTCAACTCAATTAACAGAACTACCATTTTCTCCTTTCTTCTTCTAGTACTCTGTTTAATCTGCCTCAGTAAAACAAACTTCTAATGTCATCAGTGAAGGTGAGGAGAACATGGGCAGTGATGGGCTAACTGATAGGAACTAAGCCCTTAAAGCTTATAAAGGCGCTTACTCTTCCTTTCACCCTCAGCCCCCAAAAAGGCAGGAGGAAACCGACACACAACAGTCTGAATCGCAGACAAACAGACACCAGTGAGGACAATGGCCCTGTTGCACAGACAAACACCAGCATCAATCAAATCCAATGAAATGGAAGCCCACTCCTACTAAGCCCTATCAAAGGCCTGTGAGCCCCTGAGTCACTCTCCTTGGCCTCTGACAAAGGCACTTAATCCAGCCACTTTGACCTCTCACATTATTAAGGGCCTTGGTGACCTTAATCCAATCAAAATGATTCACTAAAGCCCAGTAGCTGCCTCCTCTTTCCACTCAGTACCCCTGCAATTTAGGCCTGGGAGGGAAGGCAATGGGAGAGATGTGGTGGCATTTTGCACCACAATAGGGCTCGGATTGAGAACCCCTATCGTTAGCCACCTACTTGAGTTCAAGCCTCTTCTATCAACTGGCTCAGGAGTTTATTAAAAGCAATTGCCCTGACTAACCTCCAACCCCCTGTGTTTGCATCAATCTTCTGTAAACTAGGTGACAGGTTTAGATCCTCGACCCTCAACCCCCAACCTATGTTTTGCACTTGTTCTCAATTTTGAAACCTGTAGCTCATGTTAGAGTTAAAAGTAAAGAAGAAGACCAAAGACCAAGACAACAAAAAGAACGTCCTGGAACAGTATGTTATAAAAAGCATCTGCTCTATTCATTGAAGGCACTAAAGCAATACAATAAGACATTTTGGGAAATATGCTCATTCCCTTTCTTGCCAAAAATTGGGTATCAATATTAACTATTGCTTTTAAGATTCATAATATTCAAGTGCTCAGGAAGTACACAACTCCTGAACCCATGTAAGGAGAGTAAGTAAGTATCATTTCATTTCTCTTTTGTTTGCTTTCCTCAAATTGTGTATTGTAGGGGATTTCTGCAGTCTGAGCCCAAGATTAGGCCAGAATTGGCATCTGCCTGAAAGTCATAATACATCATCACAGAATGTAATAGGAAAAATGTATTTTGGAAAACTCCATAACTCAAATGACACTCTTGTGTGAAGCACTTCAGAGGATTGTACAGCAGAACAATCACGGGGGATTCCCTCCTAAAGAAAACTCCAACAAGACAGAACTCACTCGTCTTAAATGTGTACATTTCATGCATACAGGCTGCTCAGAGCTTGTTCAGTCTAAAGTCTATTGAAACAAGGATTTAAATGAGCATAATGGATGATGCGCGCAGGGAGTGCAGCTTTTCTAATGCAAATATGAGACAGAGAGAATATAGAACTGTTAATGGAGGAATTAACCAGCATGAGATACAATAAGTCACTTTCATTTTTTCAGGTGGTTTGAAGAACTAAGACCTTCTAAGAACTTAGGAGAGGGTATTACATCCAGAAACATAGCAACATCATTTGGAGTCATCAGGGTCAGACAGCAAACCAAAGTAAAGGTATTGCATGTGTAATATGCCTTCACTAAAGCAATTATACTTTACATAAAA
>NW_023339796.1:9641275-9667720 GCF_004916995.1 Morone saxatilis | reverse complement strand
TGTTTGTCATATTTTTCATGGTAATGTAGTTTTTTGACAGTCCTTTACTTTGATCGTTGAACTCTAACTTGTTCACTGGTTTTCTAAAGCTGGTAAAAGCTTTGGAAAATGTGAATTTGGCTGATAGCTTTGACTCCTGTTAATCACAAATGAGCCATGTAAAGCACAAGGATGTCGCCAAATTAAAGCACAAAATTACCGACTCTATGGATGAAAGAATAGTAGCAAAGGCTGGTCATATGTGCCCTATGTTGATGTTAAAGAGAGCCTATTGCACATCTTATAAAAATTCACATAACTCTGTTTGGTGTGTAACATTACCTTTATCTAACACTGGCCCAAAAATGGCCAGATTGTCATTGACTGTGGTGCAGTTCCAGCGTCGGCCTCTGAACTGGTGCTGGCACTCCTGGATGCCAATCTTAACCCCCTCAGCCACACTGGGCATGATTTCCACGTAGTTCCGGCAGAAACGCAGCTGCTTGGGCACCAGACCCGGGATGCTGCCACAGAGGATAGGTTGAGTGCCCAGTGATGAGTACTGGTGGCCCACTGCTAGTGACCTACAAGGAGAGAGGAAGCCAAAATCATCAGTGCATTTTCATAACTGCATTTCACCTGCTTGTCTGTGTCTTTATTGATTGAGTTGACACCACTCAAGTGGGAGACTAATTTCCCTCTCCAGTTGCAGTGTAATTTTACGTCTGAGTATGTTTGTCTGTGTTTATTTGCTGTATCAGATGCTACCATTAGGCGTCCATCCTTTATCCCTTCAACTACCCTCTCTGCAGACACCTGGCCTTTGTGTATATTAAAATTGCAGCCCTGCTACCACAGAAGCAGGCGATGTTTCTGACTAAGATGAAAGTCCACAATGCATCTAGAGGTCTTCATAGACCTTAAGCTGACAACTTGGAAAACTACACCCCGTTATTAACTGTCCGCACACTTAACAGGCCTTCAGCTTAGGCTAATAAGAGTGCAAACCCTACATTGAAGCTTCAGAGAGTGTATTAAGTGTAACACAGAACCCAACCCCCCTTTTTCCTTTGAGGAAGGTATTCTGGGATACAACAAGTGCAAACTTGGTTCACTGATTACATCTCTCTGTCTCGCTCTCTTTACTGCTTTCTCTCTGTCTTTCTGTCTTTATTATCTGTGTCCTCTCAATTAGGTCTTTTAGTAAGTAGTAATCACAGAAATAAGATATCCATTGTATCATTGTGTAATATATAATTTAGCCAATTTTAAGAAACTTTTTGCTGCACTGCTGCTTGTGCATGACCCATGTCTATCTGTCCACGTCACAATAAATCACACATAAAGGTTGATAATAGGTTTGATTTCCATGCTAAGCTCTTTATTTAAGGACATGGGATGTTTGGTGAGAATTAATGTCATTTAGATGAATGAACATTTTTTTTCTAAAACTGCATGACCTGCTGACCTGAGCTGTTTAATCTTTATTGATATATCAACAAAATCAAAATGGTGACTACTTGATTATTTAATAACAGAGTTCCTATTATCTTTGGCAAATGCTCTGCAGAGTAGCTACAAAGTAGTTTGCTGGCAACCGAGACAAGTCTTTATTTCATCTCAACTGTCTATTAAAGACTGAACACTGGCAGCAGTAATCTGCTGATCCTCCCCCGAGTGATATAGGCTTGATAACAGTTGCTGTAGCTTTTGCACAAAGGCAGAGCCAGAGCAGGTGTGCAGTCTTTTGCCGCTCAGTTAGCTCACTATCCTTTGACCTGTTCACTGTTGTTCAAGGACTAATCGCTGATCACAACAAGATTACCAAAACTCCTGACACTGGCCTCAGGCTGCTTTCTTTAAAACGTCAAGAAAAGAGATGTCCTCAGCCGAATGACCCCTGGCTGACGACTTCTGATGGCAGAAAAACACGATGACCTTGAATACCTCAATTATATTTTGGAATTTGAAGGCTGATTTCATTTTCTATATTACACTTTAATGTTGTCTGTCAGGTGTCAAGGTACATGTAAGCCATCAGATGACCTAGTGGGTGTACCAACGTTATTTCCCCCAAAGCAAATGTCAGAGTTATGTGTCACGCTGGTTTTATACAGAATTTCTTGCCTAATTTCTACAGACTAGACCGCTCTAGTTAATCATAAATGAGACATCCAGTAAGCGAGCAATGGCAAGTTGAAAATGACTCCAGAGGAAATCACATTTGTCTGCAGTTTGTCTGCAACATCCATCAGTAAACAAGGGCACTCCTATTACAAGCTGACCTCTCTTTGGCCCTTGTCAGTCCATATACCCTGAAGCACATCATTCCCAGCAGAAACCTGAGTCCCACATCCCAAACTGGAGCAGACTTTTTGGTTTGCCTCTAACATGCACAACAAACAGAACTGAAACACTAAGAAACCCATGTACAACAATTCATCATTCAAGTGCTGCAGCCCTGCATTTTTTATAAGTAGTAGTTTCCTGTCAATCTTGTCTTGAACATCCTCTGCTTCTTTTTTCCTCTGCAGAGAAAAGAACTCCAAAGTTTCCATGGCATTTTCATCAACTCCATCATTAAAGAAATATGTTTGCATTAGCAGAGGAGCACCAAATGTATCTCAACAGCAATAAATTGTGAGGAATAAAGGTCTCATCAAGGCAGGATTTTTGATTTGTAATATTTGAATGACCAGAGTCTGTAATGAGCATTAATACTAATCAGGACAACACCTGTGAGTGTCTTTTTGCATGCATTTCTGCCAGGTCATCTTCGTGAACCGTGTTACACAAAACCATCATGAGTCAATGTGCTTAGGTTGCTCCACTCATGCGCGTCTCTGTGTCTGTCTCAGTGGGGCTGAGTAATCCATGCCACCTCTTCCTGTGTTAGGAAATGGCCTAAGAGAGGAGGCAGGGCATGTTCCACCAGGGATGATTTATGATTTTCTTTTAAATGAGCTATTGCATAAAGAATAGTGTCGTTGGATACTAGCTCTTTATTTATTTAAAACATAAATTTTAGCCTTTTTATTTGAGTGCTTTCTACTTAGAAATCCATTTATCCTCCTCACACCAGCTGCCCTCCAAAGAAACTTATGTGAAGAAACAAAGGCTTCAATAATGTTGTTAGGGTTTATGTTGTCAAATGAACACTTATGTGAAAACTGTTACAAATAAATACTTACGCAAAACATATATCACATTCAATTTTTGTCTCAGTACAGACTTTCCCCCTCTCATCTAAGTGTATGCAGCGGAGGTTTAATGCATATTTCAGCAAGCCCAAGCAGGGTACCTTAGAATTACCACTTTACTCGTGGGCCCTGAGGCCTTGGAGCCGACTTTGACATCAAGAGAATATGTTTGGGAAAAGGAATGTGCGGCAAGCTTTCACCTCCAGGTATTTATCTTCTAAGGTGGGGTGGACTAGGAAAGGGGGCGGTGGAGTGGCGGGTGCAGCCAGGCTATGTCATGGCAGGTCGAGTAGAGACAGACATGAACCTGTCTTGGTGCATATCCCTATCCCCAGAGACTACTGTGGCACAGAGGTTGAGTGTGATGCAGCTCCGATGGCCACTTGAAGCCAAGTTCAGCAGAGTCTGTCAGCAAAACATCACAGGTTGCTTTTCACAGAAGCGATAGCTCTTAGATAGCTGACATGCTGTTTAAAAAAACAATGGAGAGACAATGCAAACTTTAGCATTACATCAAGAATATTAAACTCAAGGTGACGTCATGTGCTACTTCTGCAGTCAAAGATTGTTTTTATTAGTAGGAGTGATACAGCAAACTTGCTCCCGTTATGTTTACTTGCCTCTCTTTAGCTTCTGTAGTTACAGTCGATCAAAGACCTGACCCACCCTCCAACATCAAACTATCAACACACAAGTTAGCTGCACTTTTGTTATGACAGAATGGAAACCTGCCTTCCATTGTGTTATTCATAACTGGCTCCACTAAAAAGAAATGAGGAAAAAAAGAAGCTCTAATGGAGATTGAAATTCAAGGCCTCTCCTTGCAGCAGTGTGTCAATCAACAGGGCACTGCACACACTGGCATCTACCACAAAAGTTCAAAACATGCTTGTATCAGATGGCATGAACACATACCGTTCAAAAACTATACTGAAAATCTACTGAGGTGGTAAAGCATCCATTCTGACTGCATGCACAAACTTTTAGAGCCAAGAGTGTACTGATTTGGGTCTGTTTTTTTTCCACCTCTCGGTCCAGCGGGCCCGCTGTTATATCAGGATTTCCTTCCAGCTGTGCGTGTAATTAGTTTCTCATCAGTATTACCACCAGGGGACCCATTAAGGGCAGTAGATTAGGGTACACCCAATATCTAAGCAACCCCAAATATTAAGGATTTATTATTAAAAAAATATAGAATTTGTTTGTTTACTGCTTTATAACTCTGAACAACTCCAGAAAATGAGACAGCCCACTTATCCAAAAAATAAAACATGAAAAGAAATAGTGCTAATAAATGCCATTGTCAGTTTCATAAATATGAGGAATAATTAGGCTACTGCACCATTAATTTACAGTCTAATTAGTGCATGCTCTGCAGTGACTCTGTACTTCTTGTGTGATTGAAGATAGAAATAAAATGCAAGAAAGACACAAGTTATTGTCCGTGGTATGTGTGTTAAATGCTGCAGTCCTGAAGGGTAATGTGATTTGTCAAGTTTTTGATTTTTGAGGACATTTGAAAAGTGAAGAAACTGAAAAGAAAGCAGCGGTGGACTGAAATATACACCCATTATATCCATTAGAACAAATGCTGCTACCACACATTAATTGTAAATAATAAGCCTTCCATTATGTTTAGTTAAAAGTAAAAGAATCATCCCAACCATTTCTGATGAGAACAATTAAATGATTTCAAATGTAGGCCTATGGATTATCCTCACATTACCATAAAGAATAGACTATGCATAATATCATATATTTTATACTATGAGTTTGTTCAAAGCATTAACCTTAAGTTAAAATCCTGGTCAAGATTTCATGCTTATTCTGTGCCACTACACACACACATACACACGTACACACACACACACACACGTGGACGCGCTCACACACACCAACACACACACTTGCAAGCACACAAACTTTGCACCTGCTGCACCCTGAATATGAAAATTGCTCTGAATCAAATTGCCTCGTCCATGTGGCAAATGTCGGGGTCCACAGCATTAAAAATCAACATGAAACAGAGACAGTGTATTTAGTTTTGGTTTCCACAGATCGGTTCTCTGCTCTAGATCCATTTACTCACGTGTTGTTTTTCCTCTCTCTCTCATTGAAATACACTCGTCTGGTTATCAAGCCACGCTTTGCACCTCAGATAGTGAACAGACATGTCTCTAAAAATCAAGCTGGAACAACGTTACCATCAGTGCACCTAAATGTCCCCGCTGCTGTCAGAGAGGACTGGCGCACAGGCGGATAATCGGATACTTCTCAACATTTAAAAGAAAAGAAAAAAAGAAAGTCGCCATTTGGGTTCGGGATATAACGAAAATAAAAAACTTACCACCAGATGGGATAACTTGCCATGACGTGCGTAAGCCCACAGAGCAACAGGAAACATCCAAGGTATATCATCCTTAAAGTTTCGCAAAACTTCGCCAGTAGAAAGCCTACATGCGCGCTCATAGGCGCACTCAGATTTTTAACTGAAGACCAAAAAAAAAAAAAAAAAATTAAATAAAAAAAAAGGATCTGCACTGATGGATTTTTTTATTCCTATGCTTCAAAAAAAAAAAAAAAAAACTGAGGGAGAATCTATCTGTCGCGACTACTCGTGGCAGAACTCGGGAGCCAAATATTAAAAGTTAAAAGCTGCTTGCTTTTTTAGGACCCAATCAGCAGGTATTGCCAAAGGGGGAATTCTGATGATATGTTCCCTCTGTTGCCTAAGTCAGGCAGTTTGAACTCAGACACCAGAATGAGCTAATTTTAAGATGTGTTTTAGTGCTCATTGAGAATTGGTCGCATTAGCATGCAGTGTGTGTGATATATAATGTTGTTTAAAGGAGAGAGGGAGGGTCTGAGGGGTTTTAAATAGACATCGGAACCCCTGTGGATTGCGTAGCTATAACAACCTGTCCGGATTTCACTCCCTGGCTTGAAGCTTCTAAAATGCAGAAATAAATATGTGTGAATTGCTTGAGACCATTATTAAGGTCCCCCAGTCCTGTATTTGTGCCAGTTTGCCATGAATGTAAAATTTGAAGTTGAGAAGTTTTCCTGCGGACTGAATTTAAATAGACTTTTGCTATTGCTATTAGAAGTTTTAAAAGAAATCCCTTATTATTTGGCCATATATTACATTTATTTATTAACATGCAAAATAAAAACAAAAATCTCAAACTCTCTGTCACTACACCGTAGGCCTATGTCCCTTTATGCTCTGAGATTGTAAAATGGCAAACAACAACAACAACAACCCCCCAAAAAACAAAAATAACCAGTGATGTTAATGTTCTTCTCATCATAAATTAGATGCATCCTGGGGTGTAGCCCTAGGTTAAAAAAAAAGGGCATATAATGAGCATTAACTAAGATTATTTTTTCTCTATTACTTCATGCACTGTTATAACTGTGCTGTGCTCACAGCTTTAAGAGCTGCCTGCATGATAAGCTGCCAGACTGCTTATTCCAACGAAAATATTCGATAAAATTGGCCGCACCACTGACTTTCCTTTCCTCAATGTCAAGTGGCTGTTGATAGCTGATCTGTCTCTCCATTTAAAGGCACTGATGCTTACTCGATGATTGAAGAAAACTATCCGAGTTGTGCAACATTAGTGACTAACAGTGATTGTACAGAGGGAACAAAAAGACTATTTCTAAATTTAACTCACGAAATTAATTGTTGTCTCATTGTCTTGAAAACATTGTTTTCCCCCACAAAGATTTTAGTCAACACATTTGTAGGCTATGACATACTACTACTACTACTACTACTACTACTACTACTAATAATAATAATAATATATTATTATAGGATATAAAATCAGTGTCCCAGTACCATTTATTGAAATTCTGTGGGTTAGAAGGACTCAATGTTACCACGGGGGAGGTGGGGTTGGTGTCATTTGACCAACAGCAGCAAAAACAGTAGGGGAAATTAAAATGTAATTACTAGCCTAATGAAAATAGTCAGTAATAGTGAAAGTATTTACTTTTTTGTCATGTTGTTGATAGCTAATATTAAAACAAACATCACATACGCTTTTGACTTTTAAAATTCTGATATTTTGTTTTATTGTTGGGATTAAACTGTTCTGTGAGCTTTTGAGTTTAAGTTTACTGAACTTGTTGGAGCTAATTTGGACATATTCACATGTATAATCTCAACATAGTCTAACTGAATACAGTTAAGAGTTTCTTGGTATTTTACTGTCTGTCTTATAGAAATGCAACAACTCTGCGGTGTTTGACGGCAACATAATAAACCTTCATTATTTCTATTCACTCGACGTTCATTCATACAGACCTGTCATTCCTTAAATCCCCAAAAAGTGGTAAAATACTACGGTTTAATGTCTCGCCTACAGGAGGCAAAACATGGTACACGCGTCTCAAAGAGACAGCGGGAGAACGAGATGTTATCGCCATCTAGTGAAAATACGTGTGCACTGCGACCTTGGCAGATACTTCTGATTAAACTCCTCATTTTACAGTGATAAATTAGACTGAACATTGCCCCAATATCAGTGCGGTTCACCTTCTCTGGTGGAAAGTAACTAAGTGCATTATTATGATATATATAAGTATATTTTACTTTTTGCCCAACAGCTATAGTTGCTTTGCAGCTAGTACATAGGAAATCTATGATCACTTTATGGAATATGATTAAACTGCCTAACATTATATAGAGTCATTAAAGTACTCAGTACCAGATCACCTACAGCATTAAAAGTGCTGCTTAAATTTTTATGCATTAATAACATCTAAAAATATAATAATACTAGTATTATTACATTGTGACGCACTTCTTTCACCACTGCTCACAAGAATGTTGTCACGAATGGCTTTTGATTAATATTTCTTTGAATTGGATTTATTCCAAGAAAAATTATGATCAACTGTCCAATTAGTAAAATGATTATTATGGAAATTACCGTTATTGTAATCTTAATAGTAGAAGTGATAGGAATAATTAAGTAATAACAAATTCAAGAAGTTAGACACACCAACACAGTTACACAGTTAACACCAATGACTCCTACTACATCCACTACTGTTGAAACTGCCACTGCTGCTGCTAGGCTACTACAACTTCTATTACTACTACTACTAATCATTTTATTATGAATACTAATAAAAATCATAAGCATCATCATTAAGTAAATATGTATTCTGTAATGTTGACTAATTCCGAAACTGCCACTAGATGACCAAACTCCCATATATGGAATAAAAAACTGGAGAGCTGCACAGAGCAGTCAGTAGGTTTGGGCAGCTGCAGAGAGAGAAATCTGGAAGTTAGAGTAGCTATGACCTGGGCCTTTTTTTTCTCCCCGGTAGCTGTCAACACTGGCACAGAGGCCAAGTCAGTAAGGGTGTTAAATGCATGAGAAAAATGTGATGCCTGTTCAGCTTATGGCAACCGAATGTAGATCATGTTCAATTAATACGTGCTAAAATGTGTATAAAACGTGTTTAACTTATACACCATAAAAATCAATCAAGTTATTTTATATAAAGTGGTCACACACTGAATACACTTTTCCAGTGTTATCCATTCAGTCAACTGTAAACTGATTTATTTTAATTTTAATCTCCATCAACATGTTTCCCACCCCAACTCTGTCTCTGCAGTCCATCCATTCAGCAAACAGCAGGACATCATGGCACCTCTGTCTGCCCACGGTGACCTCACTCCGATGATGATGTCATTTAGCAAAGTGCCGTAACCCCCAAGTCATGTCCGACAAGTGAGTCTTGTCATTGCACTGCATCATAGGCCTCAGTCAGACTCCCTCTGTTTGACATAACACAGCTACACTAACATCATGCAATACAAAAATATTGAATTAATCACATTTTCATTACTTCATTGAATTTTCCATGAATATTTTCCTGATGTGCCATGAAGCTGTTAATGCTCATTTGTGCATTCAAATGTCTTAATATCATGCAACATACAAAGAAAATTTGATTACACCACAGCTTCTGTACATATATTAGATCTTTGTTGTGTACAAATGTGACAGCGCCACTAGATGTCAGTATTGTAATGGAATAACAATATCTATTGTCACAGCTGAAATCTCAATTGGAAGCATATGTGGTCCATACATATAAATTTTTTTAGAACTTAAAGGCAAAGCAAGGCAATGCATTAGAACACTTAAAAACCAATAAAAATGAAATAAATTGAAATAGAGTAAGATAAATAAGATAACATAATGAATAAATATATATACTTTTCCAGGAAAATGTGTTAAATATTATTCCAGCAATAATAATATTGTTAAATATTTTTATATTTAAGAGTTTTGCTCAGTTGATCAGTGTCTGATGTTGTTTAGTTCAAGAAAACATGAAAGAAAACTAAAATAAATATAGGCTACACATTGTGACAACCTGTTGTTGATATGTCTCAGATGTTCAGAATGAGATCGAGAGAAGACGACTTTAAGCAGAACAGCAGGACTGGGAGGACAGTTTTGTCTCAATAAGTTGTGACACACCCCACAAACTCACACCTGGAAACAACTCATCACTATCCCTTGTTCTCCCCTCTTTGGTCTCCAGACATGGGAAACAAAGCACAAGGGTCAGCCTCTACTTTGACGTTATCTTCAGGATGGGCATTACCACAGGCGTTGACGTCCCTATCTTGCCTACTCGCCTCTTAGTAATACAGGGTGTAAAAAGGCTTCTGATAAGAGAAATCACGTGAGGCAACTTCCAAATCTTAATGTAAACTGTCTTTGTTGTTTCTGAGCTCAGAACACAGCTACAGTATGTTAACTGAGCATGAAGATAGATATTCAGTTAGATGCTCAGTTGCTCTTCCTCACCATCATAGAAACACCAGCTGATAAATACAGGCAGAGAGAGTTGCAGTTATCTAATTGGGATACTACAATAGTGTAAATTGCAGTTTTCAAGTTCTTTGTAGAAATAAAGGTGGAATTTTGCAAAATGCAGGAAGCAAGATTATTCAGACTTCACAGGCAGCATGTAGATAGAGAATAGTAAAGGACCAAGGACAGATCCCTGTGGTACTCAATGAGACTAATTTAGGATTTATAGTCCTGTCTAGCCACAACATGTACATGTACATTAACAAATATTTAAATTGTATTAGAATGAATAAATAAATAAAATAAAATACAGCAATTATTTATATACTTATACTTATACATATACACCCATAAAGTATGTACAGTACATGCAATGCCAGTATTCCATGTCATTTATGTATGGTAGAGTGTGGAGGATGAGTTAAGGAGTCTCACAGCCTGAGGGAAGAAGCTGCTCTGTAGTCTGGTGGTATGCTGGGGATATTTCTGTATCACTTGCCAGACGGCAGCAGGGCGAACAGTCTGTGGTTGGGGTGGGTATTGTCTTTTAGATTTATGTTTTTCGGATCAAAAGCAACAAAACAGATGGTTTTAATCCTTTGATTTAAAGGAGTCATGCGAAGCGAATAGATGCACCTGAAGCCCTACAACCACTCTTTCTGTCTACATGTGTAGCCTGTTAAGTCTCATTTTGTCTGTAACTGTAGTCTTAAACAGTCTGTGGTGGGAGCATTTGGTCACAAGGTTTTTCCTCAGAGGGACTCAGATAGTTGTGTTACTGCTGAGGTCACACATTAAGCCAGAGGGATGAAGCTCCAGAGGCCAGAAAACAAGAAGAGACAACGCAGTTTTAATTACAGGAACAGCCCCGCGTGTCATATCAGGGTGCAGTGTTTTCTATCAACTTTTGAGAAAGAGAGTGTGTGTGAGGCTCCATTTCTCCACCTTCCTTCTGTCTCTTCTTTGTCTCTGTCTTTTCCACTCAATGACACTTTTCTCTGGGTCATCCCAGGTCGCAATCAGCTGAGAGGGAAGCTGCACTGACTGCAGCTGCTCAGCTGGACTCTGTCTTGTTTCATTAATGCTAAGTAAAGCAGATCATACCATTCCATCAACACCACCTGCTGGTCAAGAGCATGACCCATTCACTATACATCTACCATATCGTCTGTCCTCATACAGCAACCTGTACTTTCCTGGCTTGAACTCTACACATGTCACTACTTTAACTGTTGAGACTGCGTTGTGTCATTGTAGATGCTTTCTCCAGTGAGATGAAGTGAACCTGGATGAATGGCCATGTTTGTTCAAGGGCAAATAAAAAATTGCGATTCTGTAAACACCATTCAAGCAGGGTGTTTCACAGGTTGCTGGGAAACCAAAGAGTGGATCTCATCATGCAGCTTAAGCAATAAAAAAAACCTAGTAAACTGTGGTTTGATATTAATGTCATTGTATGCAAGACAGGAAATGTAATTAACGCTTGAGTGAGCAAAGCGGTTGGCCGCCACTGAGATGAAAATGTTAAAAAAATAAACCAAAAGATGCCTTTGTAAAGTTAATTTCTCCAAAGTCACACCAAAATAAAGTTTCTTCACTTTTGGAAGATCATGTTTACCACAATGAACCATTTCACCTTGCATTAAAGTTATTCCTCCCACAGTTACGCAGCAGCAGCAGCAGCAGCAGCAGCAGCAGCAGCAGCTTAGATGTGCCTACTTAAACACTTTCAAGAAGAGACAAGTCGCCACATGCTCACATACAATTTGGCTCAAGTGTGTCATAACACTTCACTAGAAAATGTGCATGGACCATGGGTTACATGCCACAAATGAAGCACCGGGATTAAGTTCTACTATGGTGTTTTTTGATAGTAAGGTGCTCCTTCTTCAAACTGCAGCTACTGTTTTGGTTTCCGTGCGCAAAGTAAAGCCAGGAGACAGTATAAAGCAAGACCTCTGTAAGTGTCTAAGCTTTGAGGACACATTTTAGTAGTATCTTTTCATAATTTAATTATGTTTTTGTTGGGAATTGTGAATTTCTTTCTCTTTTAACATCCTTTAAAATGTATTCATTTGTAATATCTGATTTGTTTACTCTCTGAGATACAATCAAACCAACACAGCAGGTTGACACTGCTTTTACTGAGGTTTCAAAACCAGCCCCTGAGGACGGACTTTTCCTGAATCCTGAGAACTGCTGCACATGGTGCACCCGACGCCTGAAACAGCAGAGTGGCGCAGACGCACCGTCAGCCTCCAAACCTAAGCCACAAATTATGTCTGGTACATGGAAAAGATCATGTGGCCCTGCAGCGGAGTAGGGGTGGTGAGAACGAGGAGTTTGGTGGTAACTGGGTTGGGATTGGACGGATACGATTTACATTCCTCTCCAGGGATGTGATATCAAGACAAGGTCAGACCAAGGCTAATACATAAGACTCTGAGGAGAGGGAGAAGGAATCTAATCTTTGCTCTTTACTGAAAATTGCTTTTTTATGTAGAATATAATACCATATTTTATGTTAACTTTCTACAAGACACAATCTGTCTTGCATTATATTAATTATCTACATCTTTGTAGATCTCTTTATTTGTCTAATTTATATGGACATGCAGAGGCATTGTACACTGTGTTTATCAAAATATATATTCTACACATTGAAATGTTTTGAATGCATTTTAGAAGATTGTTCCTTTCAAGGAAATACCTCAAACTCCATCAACATCCTATAGCACATTCCATCTCATTTGAATAGTCGGTGCACAGACTAACCTCAATGCCCAGAGGAACCTCATTGTAATTGCAAAGAAATGTAACACTGCAGGCAAACACTCTAATCTGAACGGAGTATTCTAGTCACACTTGGAGCTGAAACAAAGTTGACTTTTCTGCATGTCTTAAGGGTGACTTTCTCATGGATATTTGATACGACTATTTTCAGAAGGATCTATAAAATTAACATCTATAATGCATTTTGTTCCTTTATATATGCATGTTAGCTTCTGAGAGTGAATCAGAGAGGAAAAAAATGGTAGAGGAGGGCAAGGTAGTATCTTCAACAGCCGAGAGGGAAAGATTTCCTGACACCCTAAAGAGATTAGTGTCCATTACCAAACAAATTTCTGCTACCACCTACAACACTTATGACAGCCCTCAGTTCAACCCTCATAGGAGCCCTGGAAAAAAAAAAAAACATGCGCTTTTGTCCTCATGGCAATGTTCCCTCGACACCAGAATGAAACAAGCTCTGTTTTCTTGGTTGCTGGGTCTGAGAAGAGGGGGCGAGTGTGTTTTAAGAAGGGTGTGGGAATCAATTATCCCACTCAAGAGACATGCAGGACCAGTGGGTATTGCTTGGGATTAGTGTCCATTCTTGTCATGTACTGACAAACCCTCCTGCTGATCTCCTTAAAACCAGGTGTTATTAAGAAGCAGGGCCCTTACTGGGGGCCTATAGGCTTTTGAATAACTGCCCTTTAGGAATGACTGACAAGCTGATAATGTTAAAAAAATGCATTCCTGTTCTTTCACACACTCACCTGTGTGAATTCTCAAATGATGTTGAGCATGAGTTAAAAGTGAAATCACGCACACAGCAAATTCATAAGACTTACAACCTTAGCTACTATTGCTTTGACCAATCCCTTTATACAGGTATATATTTATCATCGTGTGCAACAGTTGAGCTGCATTTTGTTTTGAAAACTTAAACATTTTGGGAAATACGCTGATTCACTTTCTAGTGGAGGGTAAAGACAAAAAGATTGATTCCCTATTATATCCATCTGAGGTCTTCAGAAATCATTTGTGACATCTTTATTAATAATATTGTGAGAAATAACGGAATTGTTTGTCATTTGGGGAAATGTATTTATTAGCTTTCTTTTGCTTTAGATGAGAAGATTGATACCACTCTCATGTCTGTCTGGTGATTATGAAGCTTCAGCCAGCTGCTGGTTAGCTTAGCTTAGCACAAATACAGAAACAGCTAGCCTAAAGATAGTTAAAAAGATTTGCATAACAATTCGAAAGCTCACTAATTAACATGTCATACCTCATTTGTTTAATCCGTATAAAAAAACTCACTGTGATGACAAGGTCTTCTGGAAGTCACTGCACCTAGCCAAGAAATAGTCCAACACATAACTTCCTGTTAAAAACCCCAAGTCAATGTTTTTACACTTTGATTTTTGTACGGATTAAAGAAATGAGATACAATGTGTTAATTAGTGAGCTTTAAAGGTACTGGTAGGTGGATTGTATTACCATTTGACAGATCCAGGCTAGCTGTTTCCAGTCTTTATGCTAAGCTAAGCTAAGTCTTTATGCTAAGCTAAGCCTTATATTCAACAGACAGAAAGTGAATACCACCATATTTCCTTAAATATCAAACTTTTGCTTTAAAATAGCCTTAAGCCACAAATCAACCTGTCATGTTCATTCATAACACCCGAATACTGAACAGTGAATAGTGGCGATCTGTTGTTGGTAGTGATCATAAGAGATCCAGTATCATGTGAAACACGCAACCGTAATTATCGCATTTGCTCACTTTTAATCTCTAATTTGAGGTGCTATTTTGTTTACACAAAGTAAGTAGAAACTTGGCTCTGTGAAACTTCTTGGCCCATCTGTGGCTGTTTGTGATCTGCGGTGAACGGGCTGGATATTGTTTGAGATTGGAAATGAATAGACTTCATCCCAAATCCTGGCAGGAGCGCTCCCCAGGTGTAGCTGAGAAAACCTGGACCCTTCCCAATTTCAGATACCTCTCTCTCTTTATGTGCCAGAAATCAAGGTGTGTGCGGACACAAAAGATGTCAGGTGGTAGCTGAGCCAATGAAAGGTGTTTACACAGGAGTTAAGTAGGGTTGTCCCTGACTAAAGACATTCTCAGTTGGCAAACAATCTGTGGGTATTATTTACAAATCAAGAGGTCAGTTTTGTCAAAAAATCTGTAATAATGCTTCTTACTCATTATGATGTTAATGCTTGATAAGCCTGTGAATAGTGGTGTCATGTCAGTGAAACGTTGCTGGGAATTACTGCCATTTAATCAGCTATTAAGTCTATGTTTTGAAATATTCAAATGTATAAACTAAAAATATTAACCATAGTCCTTTAGTTATTAGTTTAGTGTTTTTGTTATTCAGTTATATGTTCATGTATGAACTTTACAAAGATATAGCATTAAAAACAACGACAAGTGTTTCAAAAGTGTTTGCATGCTAGAGAAGGTTTTCTGTGACAATAACTAAACGTTTTGGTAATCTCCAAATCTTATGCAATCAAATGCGTAGGAAGAGTAAATATTTTTCAAGAGCAGGCCTGCCAAAGGGTTCAGATTACTTGCCAGAATGATTGATAGTTTGCCAATTGATTTATGGTACTCAATATGATATTTTGCAAAGTGATTAAAGGTTTCGTCTTCTGCTCTTGTGAAATCGCCTACAGTTATATTTGTGGACAAATTTACTTTCTTCATTGTGAACTGCAGATGAACTCACCTCAGCGCATGTGGTTTAGGAGAACTGTTCGCTGTGTCTTGCAAGAGGCAAGACCAGACTGATATTTAACTTCAACAGACAATCTTTAACCAAAAACCTACTAAACGGGGAACCTTTTCTGCTGTATACATTGTCTTTTTGACTGATGAAATGAACACAGACATGACGATATGTGGGACATAACTAGTTCATAATGCAAAGTCTAGAACAGCATTTTGAAACCATGAGTAGATCTTTCTGTACAATGCAGCTGAGGTGGAAAAAGTATAAAAAGTTATTTTAGCAAAATGCACCTAAAGCCTAGCTACATTTAACTTGTATACAGTTGTTGGATAGTTTAATGTATAAACAAAATGCTTCATATCATATAAGTCTGTCATATGTTTCCTGTGCATCTGCAAAGTAACTCCAGCTGTCAGATAAACATAACAGAGTATAATATTTGCCTCGGAAAGTTTGTGAAATAGAAGTATAAAGGATAACATGGAAACAGACTACTGAATAACCACCTACATATGTCAAAACTTCAGATTGAAAGTTTAT
This sequence comes from Morone saxatilis, assembly GCF_004916995.1. NCBI lineage: Eukaryota > Metazoa > Chordata > Actinopteri > Moronidae > Morone > Morone saxatilis. The sequence goes on along the minus strand of NW_023339796.1, from coordinate 9,651,631 downwards.
TCTTGACCTTGGAAAAAGCAGTTGACAAAACTATTTCAATTGTAAGCTATTTGTTCTGGAGCTTTTAGTCATATCACACACCTCCTCAGAGAATAAAGTCGCCCATGTGAGATTATTTTGTCATTTGTGTCAAAACTGTACTTAAGTGCAATACTTGGTTACTTTCCACTACTGCACAAAAATGAACCAAAGAGTAACTACAACATCTTTTTTAGCCAATGTGGATTTACAGTGGAGTATATGGACTATTATCCTGCATGTGCTGGATTATACCAATTCAGGGTTTGCCATTATGGAAATAAACTGTCACTGACTGAAGGTAAACAAGTGTTTTATCATATACAGTCCAGCTCAGACTGACCTCAGTTTGCACAAACACTGTGGCTGCATGGTGCTTAAAACGCCCACGAGAGACACTGTCATGGCTAATCATAAATCAAGACAATGAGAAGATTATGTGTGAAACTTAGAATGAATAGTGAATCATTCAACTCTCTGTATTGCCATATTACTCTCTCTCTCTCTCTCTCTCTCTCTCTCTCTCTGCTGATGGGAGGAGCGCAGCGCAGCTCCTCTCTGTATAAGAGGTGTTGAACGTTCAACAAGGGATTTTACACAGCTACTCAGGAGAAACGAAATGATCTGCCCTGGAGCCGCAGCAAAATGCTGGATGGACACCTACTCCTGGGATGGTTATCGTTCACAGTTATAGTGTATCTTCTCAACTTGCCTGGACCAACCGCAGCATATTTCGGGTAAGGACTGATCGACATACAGTGTATCCATGATGCTGCTTTCATTGATTTGATTGGTTCCTGAAACACAAAGCAGGTAACAACTTTTTAAACTATTTTAACACACTGAAAACTTATTTTAACTATAAGTTCGTCATGTGAATCTGCAACAAAATCAATCCTAACATTTTGATTAGTTATATGAGTTGCTTTGATTGCATTTATAACTGCGGGTCAGTTAGGTGTCATTTGGCCGCGTTTACGCAGCGCACAGCGGCCCCACAGCTGGTGGCTGCAGCAGGTTGTCTGAACAGGATCTGGCCTCACTGAAGCTGCTGACAATTTCATATTTTTTGTGACAAGCAGGGTCAGCGAGCCCATAAACACAACATCTATTAAAGGTAGATGAACGCAACCTCGGAGTAATGTTGGCCGGGGGAGAGATCACCCCATTCTTTCCCTGACAATTGAGCCAGCGCCCACTGTAAAGTAACCCCTGGCACGTTTGAATGGCAGGTAGCGGTCGGGTGATTATTTTGCTGAAACACTTGTAAAATCATATCCTTAGTCGACTCTGAAAACAGCCGCGGAGCGAAAGGTGAGTGTATATGCCTCAGACTCAACAGCTGGTAACAATAAAGCAATCTGACTGACTGAACTGGTGGCCGAAACGTCTGCTCAGCTTGCACAGAAAATTCCCCTATCCAGCATAAACATCACACAACTCTGGCAGGGTGCTTTTTTCTGCTGCCTCCATCAACTTTAAAAAACACTTGGAACACGTGTTCGGAAATCAATCAGAAAAATTTAGCGTTTCATGAATCATGTCATATACACAATAATGTTTAATTTAGAAAGAGCACAAGGGTGTATATTTCAAAGTAAGTCATTCCCAGGGAACGCCTTGGATTTTAGGTGTAGCCCACTATGACCTCCACTTTCAGAGTGGCTGCTAATGCAACACAACTCCAGTTTGTGTGGCTCACATGAACTGCACTCTTAATTTTCTCCTGTCTTAGTTGCAGAAGAACATTTACCCAACAGGGAAGCCAAGGTCATTCAAATTAGGTCAGCGTGTCAGGTGGGGGAGCAGCCATGTTTCACCTGGAACTGAGGAGATTTTATTCAACAAAAAATCCACTAGAAGTGACAGCAAATATGTATAACAAAATGAAATGTACCTTAAAAACTGTTAAAGAGGCATTTCATACTAACCAGAAACAAGATCGTGGTGCTTTTCCGTATCTACAAATATCTGTGTTGATAGGTGTTGTTAGTGCTCCCCTTGGCTGCAAACGGTGCAGACACACACAGAGACAAATGGCTGTATAGACTGTGGAGTGATGACACTCAAAGCCTTTCCAGCAGAGTCTAATTTATGGGTGGTATGGGTGTTGTGCAGGATCCAGGAGTGTTAGGTGATCTGGGAACTGTTGTGAATCTGCAACAGAGCACAGGAAGTGTCCCCTAAGGGCCTGTTAGACTGGTGTGTTAGATCTGTTGAAGTGGGTTTTATCATTTCCTGGATAGGCTATCCTTAATAAGGTATTTTGATATAGAAATCTAATGAAAAGTAAAAAAAAACAGCAGGGAAAGTATAAAAGGAACAGCTACTAACTGTCTGGTAAATGTTATTCTCTTGGGTGTTGCACCAAAGTGTTGTCACTCAGTGTGCTGAGTGATGCAAACATGTTGTATGGCGCATGTAATAGCTCTGTATGACTGAAATATCTCAGCCCTTCTCAGTAAAACGTCATCATCTGTAACACTCATGTATGTATCAAGTACTTTCTCTGTATTTGCTTTCAGCTCTAAAGTTGCATTAGAAGGACAAATGTAACCCCGCTCTCTGTTTCTGTCTCCCTCCCTGTAGCAGTGTCGCCCTTGGCAGGCAGTATGTATCGAGGTTGACGTGCCAAATTGGCACTCACATCAGCCTTAATGGCCCTAATGGTAATGCATATTTACTTATTCAGTTAGCACTTGTTTTCAATTCCCTCTGTCAGTCTGTTCTCTATCTGTGGCCTGTGTAGTGCAGAGAGACATGTGGTATTACGATACTCCAGATTTATTATTCCGCGGCCCGGTGAGGAGGGAATATGAATGAGTGTCAGTGAATGATTTAGCCCTGCAGCTGAGGAACATGAAACATACTGAAAGAGCCTGCACAGGTGACATAGATACAAAATGTGACTGCCCCGTGGCCAACTTCCCAGAAACTTGACACTGGTGACACTCCAGCAGCACAGTCCTGCTGGGCTTTGACTGTGGGACATACTACCACAAACCTGTTCAAATAAATATTCCATGAGCACGAGGCATCCTAGGGCCTCCTGAGTACTGATTTACTCAAAATAGAGGGTCAATGTTGCATACCCAATTTCCAGAGTGCGGTGGAGCGTAAGTGTAACATAAACACAATCTCTCCTGCCCATAGTCCGCGCAGCAGAGGGTGGGGTGGGATTCCTGGCGTAGTCAAGCACCCGCTTAAATTGTCATCCTTTGCCACAAGAATGTGAGTACTCATTTTCCTTCCCTCAGCCTGTTGTGGCAGGTGCTGGTTCTGCTAAATCCGTTATCATTAATGTTTGAATTGGGAGATGCTCGCTGTGCTTTAGTTACTTGACTTAATATGTTACAGCACCTTGATGAGATATTGTATAAACTGTTGGAAAAGAAAGTGCTCAGTTGACCCTGTCAGGGCTCAGAAGGCTCGCTGAGACGACTCCGTTGGTTTAAATTTGAGCTTTGGTAAAAGGCATGTCATTCTGTGGTCTTGTAAACCGTGCTGAATGTGAGTCCTAACACTGAGTCAAGAGTTTGTTTTTATTTAGTTCATGTGCGACATATACAGGAAGGCTGCCCACAGTCATGCAACTGGGATTCACCAATCACAGAGGCACAGCAGCATCCGGAAGAAGCAAATATAGTGGTTGCTATTGCTTGCTATTTAATTACTGCAATATCCTTAAACACTCTATCATCAGTTTGTTCCTGAAGCAGAGCTGATGCCCTCTCAGATGGTATCAGTGTTTTCAGCGCTCCATTAAGTGAGGCAGCATGCCAAAAACAACAGGATAACAAATGGATGTGTGTAAATTTACTGAGGAGGAGTGATTTTTCAGTTTGCAGCTGTAAAAGCTTTTTATCACTGTGCTGAATTAGTTCCTGGTGTGTATCAAACAGCAGCGTGCTTTAAAGTTTAAAGGAGCCTTGTTTCTTCAGCACAGAGAAGAAATGTTACAAGTTGTTTTTTAAGCTGCTCCATGTAAACATTTCCTTCGGTTCCCTCCTCTTTCCCCCCCTTCTGTCTGCTGGATTTTGCCTGCCTCATGTGCGTGCCGGCATCCCTGCAGTGGTTTGTGGGGAGCTGCTGGGTGATTACCACTCATTAGGAGCAGCAGAGTTAGTGTGGGCTCAGGCTGGCGTTGCCTGGCAGACAGTGGTGGCGGGCGTCTCATTACCGGGCCTTAAGGACTGATTAGCCCTGACGTGCAGTAGGGCGGGGAGCACCGTTGATAGAGGGATTTCCCAACTTCATAGGATATCCTGTGGCTATAGCCACACCTCAAAGGGTATCACTTTACTGTGAGCCAAGAAGATAGGATTCTCTCAGCACTGGCGCTGTGACCGTGTAGCGTGGTGAGATCACGCAAACCTGGAGGCTTAGATAACAGACCGCATGGCCTCTGAAAAGAGAGAGCTTTGTTTTCTTTATATTTCTGTTTGATACATCCGGATTTGAGCTAAGCCATGCTTTGCTTTGAGTGCTCTGCTCTGTAACATCCCTGTGGAGAAAGGCCTGCTATGCCCATGGATGCCACAGGGTGGTGCAGCGCCTTCTGAGAGTGCAGGATGGTCCTCAATCAGCACTTTGTAACCTTTTTGTGTAACAGTAGGAGAGTGGGAAGTGAAATGTGAAAACATCAAATGTAAAGGCAGCCAAGTCTGTGTAAAAATAATTTAGGAAAGGAAAATAGTTCTACGTATGCTTAGCTGTGGTCAACCTGCATGACATGTACGAAGTGTCTTTCAACTTCAGCTTACAGAGCAAAAATTCCCCTCTCTGCACAGAATATCATGTCTTCTCTAAACTAAGTAATGCACAATGTTACTGTTTATTCTACAGGTTGAATCATCAAAAATTGCAGTGAGTGAAACACACCTTTGTTATGGAGGTTTCAGTGGTGTCTGCCGTGGGTTGTTATGGGGCTCACTGTATAATAACATGTTTTTTCTGAATATTTTTTAAGATTACATGGTTTGGTAAGGCTTTTAAAATGTCTTTGGCCTGCTCACTTCCCTAAAACTTACAATTCTGGTGTCATCAGTATGCCGGAGACACCACAGCTAAGCATATTTGAATTTAAAAGGATGGTCCCACCAGTCAGCTGTGCAGTTCATTGGTGGATAGTCAGAAGATATGGGAAGGAAACTCGTGCTGAAGGAAACTCTTGTTGGTAAAACTGTACACACATGATGATCTTTGCAGATGGAGCTGGAGACATGGGCAATTTGCAAAACAGGAAAACTAATATAGACTCAGGATACTTTTAGTGGTCAGGCATTGATGAGATGATGCTAGTTAGTGCGACCGCTATGTCCTGTGTTTTCCATCCTTGACCACAGGCGTTTTCTCTGCCTGGTTTGTGGGGATAGAAGAGACATGGCACTTCACATGTGCCAAGATTAGCAGATTGACAAACCCTCACTTAAGACTTTGGTCTTCTAGAGAATGCAAGTGCATTTCTCATGACTAGCTTCGATTTTTTTCGGGTCATTTTTTACAATTTAAAACCTTCTTCTGCAGCAGCCATTATACAATCGTGGTTTTTAATTTCATGCACCTGCAGATATTCATAATTTCATAAAGGATAAAAGAAAGTTAACCATACCTTTTCAAAACCGCCGGGTTAGACTTTTACTGCACTTTATCGGGACGATCATCTTGCATAAACACAACCTTATAGAAGCTTGACCTGACTTGCACTCAGATACTCTACTCAAATATATGTGTTTGCCAAATGGGTGGTATTACATAGACTAAGGTTTGCCCCAAAAGACATATTTATCCATAAAGCCTGAGCATTAGTTTGAGTATGGACACTGTCAGACGTACAATGACATGAATGGGCCTAGGCATGGCAGACTTTCTCTGCTGTAATTAACCCTGTAGGAGTTTTTGCTTCACGTTGAAAATAGCCCATTTGCGTAACTTTCAGCTGGTTAGGTTGTCTACAGTCAAACCTTCTCACTGCAGGCGATAAATGAGCTGTAAGTACGTGCTCAGAAACTCATGCTTCTGAGGAATATTTGTCAGGTGAGGCACATAAATACCGTCTTTAACATGGACACTGTCACAGCAAGCTTTAATATTTCACAGCAGATTAAAAACAATGACATGTTGCATTTCCAGTTATTGCATGAAGCCCTTTCAGGCAAAAAACAAATCTTTTAGTATTGAGAGTAAATAATTGTTAATGAACTTGCAGCCACTTGCAGTTATTGAGTAAGTGATTCAAAACAGCTACTGTTTTCAGTTTCTTCACAGAAGTGTTTTTGCCCAGTGCGACAGGAATTAACAAACCGGATATTTCAAGTCTTAGTCACAATTTTAAATATCTCCTTTTATAGAACTGTACCAAGTTTATGGTAAAACTGTTTTGCTCTCTCACCAAAAGAAACCGTAGTCTGGTTCTTGTGTCAGCATGTGCGAATCGGTGAGAGCTGAGTACAGTATGTGTGCCGGAACGTGTTTGGTGCGTCGGTGCGCTGGTACAGGGCTGATCTGTGCCATGGTGTAGGCTAGAACAGGGGAGTCATGTGGACACTGCTCCGCGCCCAATCTGTGCCAGTCACACAGTGACTATAACTGAGCTGCTGACCTTAGAAGCCTTGAGTTCTCACATAGCAGTTAAACCTCTTACCATGCCCCACACTCCCATTCCCGAACCCAGGTCCTGTAGTCCTACTGCTCAGCTACCAGCGCTCCCATTCACGGCTGTGGATTAAAAAATTAAAAAAATTAGGCTGAGCAGCAGCTCCCCCCACCCCCATTTTTTATGAATTGAAAAAAAAGAAGATATTTTTCTAGTGCAACTTTTTGTGTGGAATGACTAAATGAATAAATATGCCTAATTCTATGTGTCATTCCCATTAAAAATATCAAGAGAACACATGTACGGGAACTTCGATTCGTCAATTAGTGGGAGTAGTCCGATGCGGTTTATGTGGGTTGTAAATGACCAGAAGGGACAGCATATCCTGTGAAGTCATACAAGATAGCAGACCCCCCCCCTCACATTGTGAAAAGCAGTGCATTTAGATGTCACATGAAATCCCCACTACACAGAGAGGCCCATTACTCAACTAATAATGACTTACTTAGTCTCAGGCCAGTACTACTTTGTTTTGTCATGTTACTGTACTGTGTCAGTCACAGCTTGTTAGAAGTAGTCACAACACCCAGTGCTTTCAACCAGTGACTAATCTTATCTTAGCCTCATACATAATGGTTTACTCTTTCCCCTATTTCTGGTTTTAATGACTTGGGGAATGAACGGTGTCACTATGACTGCTGGGGAGAAAATGTTTGAGTTCAGTGCAAGATTTCTTCTCTTTTAAACTTCTTGGAGGTAGACAATAGCACGGAGACTCCTTGTACCAGAAAGTCATTCGACACTGATTCATGGTTTCTTCAATTATTCAGGTTTAGGCTGTGGAGCACATTGTCAGCCATAGTTAGAGTGGGCCAGAGGGAAAACACCACACACACTCACATTCCTACAACCTCTGGCATAGCCTGGGCTGTGATACACCAGATGGGACTTGGGCAGGGTGGTCTGAAGTTCATCCAACATTTCTGAGAAAAGCACACACTTTTTCCCCCCCCAAAAGGAGGATTTTAAACACTGCAAAGGCAGGAGGAAAAAGTGAAAGAGAGAAAAGAAGATCAGCACTGGCGAGTTTAATTTCCTACAAAAACTCAGTGTTAAATGTTTTAAAATATGTACATATTAATTTCAGGTGAGCAAGGTAGTTTGTCTTCACGGCAGTTGGATTGTTCCAGGACAAATGTTCATGTCTGTCATTGTCTTGTGTAGGTTACATTTGTAGACAGCGGTGGTTTTGTCTAGAGGGGGCTTTGTTTTGAGCCAACAGCTGGGTGGAATGATTGGCATTCGTTTAGAGTAATTGACCAGTGGGAATAGGGGAAGTTCAGAGAAGAGAGGAAAAAGGAGGAGAAGCAGGAGGGGGGTTAGTTGTGATCTAGGAGACACTAGACCACACAACCTGCAAGTTCAGGCTGATGGAGAAACTGTGGCTTTTGTGCTTTTTCTGCCCGGGCGCGTTCAGCCACGACTGACTGTTGTAGGTGTTGACTTAAGAGCCCATATGCACGCACACACGTGTATATGGTAACTACATACACAAACGTAGCCAGCACCTGTTAGTCTAGCGGAGTGGAAATGATAAACAGACACTGGCTGAAAATTGCTGAAACACTTTGCCGCTTTGCTGTTTTCGTTCTCCAAATTTAAAAAAGAACACTCTTCTAGAAATATGTTGGCTTTGGTAACGTGATGTAGTTTATAATTTTACAGTGACTTTGTTCAACAGTTGAAAAACCAAAGAACATTTTGTATCCAAAATGTGAAAATCACCTGCAGAAGTTCCAAAAGTCTCTCTGATATGTGAGAAAACACCTGAATATAGGCCAGAATCTACAGCCCTACCAATGCTGCACTTTTGGGAGTTGAGTATTAAAACATGAATGAAACAATGATACATTGGCCATTAATTGTTTTAAAGGCATATCATATCATTTTTATGAGGATTCCACAAATTGGTCTTTTAAAGTATTATGAAGATATGTACAGAGGGGAAATAAAATTCTGTTGGACGAACTATGAAAAAAACTAAATTACCCTCAGACATACCTTTTGACATATCTGTACTTCCATTTCTTCTTCGTCTTTTACTAATGATCTGAAGTTTGCTGATATATCATCCTGTTTGATTCTCCAGTTGTGATGAGTGATTCTTTGTATTACAAATTAATCTGTCGAAAATATGTCAGAAAGTAGTGAAAAACAACCCTCACGCACATTTTATAGCAGCAAATCCTTACAGTACATTTTCGGACCAGTGATTAATCGACTGTTTGACGAACTGTTTCAGCACTAGATCTAATATTTGTAAAGTTTGCCATTTGGAACTGCTGTACCTTTCTGAGATTAATCTATACCACACTGACTGTGCTGCCTTTGTTTATATATGGTTGTGTGAGTATATGAATAACACCAGCAGTTACAATGTTATATGTGTCTGTACCCTATACACGGAGCAGGCACCTCAATTAGTCCAGGAAAGTTAAAGTAACAAAGATAATATGTTTTCCACTATCTAAGAATTTAGGTATTATTACACTCCCTTAACTATTTACATACCAAACCAGTGAAGAACGAGCAGAATTACAGCTGAGGGTCACTTCCAGGACTGTAATGTAAAGCCAGAGAGGGAGTGATGATGGCAAAGTTTAGTGCTAGTCAATGATTTCCTCGAGGGATCGACTCCGAGTCTCTGCGGTGTGAAATGAACCGTTTTCACTGAACCCGCTGCATTGGAAAATGTATATAAAGTAAATGTCATGGGCAATGGGAGGTGCTGACAGGTGTAGAGAAAGGACTAAACAAACTCCAGTGTTACTAAGTGAAAGACAGTGGAGGAGGCACAGTGTGAGGGTTGGTCAGTGATGTCTGCGAGGAGTGTGTAGAGGCAAGTGTGTGAATGGAAAAAGCAAAGCTGAGCAAACATCAGCAAGAATCCCACCTCATGTAGGATCATAATGAGTTTTATATGTTGGTGTTATATTCCACGTATAATTGGTGTTGCTGTGCCAACACCTCAAACAGCACCTCAAACAAAAACACCTACAGAAAATGGTCCATGATGTGAAAAAGCAGAGGTACATGTTTTTACTTTATAATTCGGTATGGCGGAGATACTGTGTAGGTACCTGATGTCTTTACCTAATGTGGAATAGTCTTCCCCAATCACTGTTTTAAGCGGCTCCTCAAAACCCACCTCTACAGACAAGCCTTTTTATAGATCTACTTGTTTGTTTTCTCATCTGTCATCTTTATTTTAATTTATCCTTCCCTCTTGTTTTATTTTCCTTATGTTTGTATTTACATGCTCCCTATGTTTGTTTGATTGGGTATGGTTATACCCATAATTATGTATGTTTGTTGTTTGTAAAGCACTTTGGATCTCTGTGTCAAAAAGGTGCTGTATAAATAAAGCTTTACTTACTTATTTTTATGTTAAGAAACTGTATTCTACATTTAGACACCTTTTTTATAAAGGGTTTTTAACTTGAAACTAATAGTGTTGTTAATAATTAATAAATAATTTATTAATGCTTGTATAGTTTGGGTATTAGATTACATTTGATTTGGGCTGCCAGGTTGTGAAAAAATGTCCTTTTTAATTGGTACTAATGGTTGATAAAATGTTGATTTATCAAATAAAAATGACTGGCCAACAATTAAAAAAAATTATTAATGGTTTAAACCAAGCAATAATGCCCAAAATGTGGTTTTATTTCTTCTAAAAGGTA